>NW_027440023.1:5000-30711 GCF_031893055.1 Leptodactylus fuscus
TACTAGATTTCTGCTGCCAGCCCGCTGGTTGCTAGGTAGCTTTACTGTGATGCTGCTCAGTGTTCCAACATATGCAAATTAATCTTACTTTTCTGTGGGGCTGGCAGCTAGAATTTCAGCAACAAACCTAAGGGCTATGCAAGCTTATTGCATGAGCCCTATCTCGTATGGCTGCCGTAACAGTTGAATGGCTCCTTCTAGATTTATACTCATGCATGACAGCAAAAACCAAGGTTGTGTGCATGCACGGTTATTGTGACAGGTAGAGACAGACTGCAGCCATGATGTAAAATCATCCAGCACCTGTGGAGTTAAAGCTCTAACAAGAGACACAGGAAGTGGTCACTGACACAGCAGGGTGTGCTGGGAGGGAGACAGTGATCCAGGAGAGTAAATAGGAAAAGGGAAGAGACACCATGTTGGTCCTGAAGCAAAGCTAGAAACTCTGGACTGTAGAACAGAACAGTGATAACAGAAGGGAGTTTAGCTGAGCAGCTGAAGGCCAGAACTGATTGAGACATCCATCTTTCCCAGTGATAAGTACAACTGCCAGTATACAGTGATATCTGTTATGAAAGACTCATGTACTGTATGTGATAGCTGTGGAGACTGTGTGAAGAGAAGAGAAGTAAAACCTTAACAACAACTGCTGTCTGGGATTGTCCCTTCGTCTGAGCTCTCTAATATCCAAGAACTCATATACACTATGTCCTACCTCGCCCCGCTGTGAGACGGACATACGACATTGGTGGCCCGTACGGGGATATTTAGAGACAAGATCAGACTGCCAGCAGTGGGATTCTGGGTAAAGACTGCCACAACAATTAAAGACTCAGTATCAAACAGACAGCTATGGATGTTGAGACACGGCTTAACAGCATCAGTAAGTTGCTCCTTCAATTGACTTATGAGGAACTGGGTGCTGTAGCTGCACATGTGAAGGTGTCAGAAGAACAGATCTCTAAGACATGCAACCACAGACAGCTCTTAACAGCCATCAACAAGCAGATGGATGAGCTAGGGTATAGTGAGGAGGAGGATGTCTTGTGCACATTCCTTAATGATGTTCATCACCAGCTTGAGACCGGGGTATAAAGAGGCAGTGCAGGACACTGAGAGGGAGAAATCCCTCCCACAGACTGAGCTGCAGGAATTGAAAGAGCAATTGGTAGCATTAAAGAGAGC
Organism: Leptodactylus fuscus; assembly: GCF_031893055.1. Taxonomy (NCBI): domain Eukaryota; kingdom Metazoa; phylum Chordata; class Amphibia; order Anura; family Leptodactylidae; genus Leptodactylus; species Leptodactylus fuscus. The sequence goes on from NW_027440023.1 coordinate 6,186, forward strand.
TGTGCAAGAATCGACCAAAACCCCTGAACAAGCAGCAGAACCCAGTAGAACTCTTAGCCCACCCAGGTTAGGGAAGTCAAGACAACAGACCTCTCTAGCATCACAAATCACCATCAGGAAAGATTTCAAGATCCTGGGACAGATTGGAGAACGTGAACAAAAAGAGAAACTGTCTTACACAAACCTGATGCACCAGATAGAGGCAGGATTGCAGAAAGGCTATCTGCCGGAAGAAATTATCGAGGCAGTGGTAAAAGCTATCAGCCCAGGACTGAATTTGCGGAACATGCTAGAAATGAAAAGTCACTTGACCTTACCACAACTGAAAATGATCTTAAAAGGGCACTACAAAGAAGAAAACACCTCAGAGCTGTTCCATAGACTCATCAACATCTCTCAAGATACCAAGGAATCTCCTCAAAGTTTCTTGTTCAGAGCCATAGAACGCAAAGACAAGCTGTTGTTTGCATCCAGCGAAGTAGATGCAGAGGAAAGGTTTGATGCAGGACTAGTACAGAAGAAGTTTTTGAGATCTTTAGGAACCGGGTTAATAAGTAAAGACATAAAGTTGCAAATGAAGCAGTACCTGGAAGATCCTAACATTCCAGATGAAATCTTAATTGAGAAGATGAACGAGGCAGCTAGCTTAGAGTCAGAGAGTGAACAAAAGTTAAAGAAGGGCTCTATAACTAAAATGACCAAGCTGAGCCAGCTGAAAATGAATATGTCTAGTGATCAGCCGGAAGGTAGGCGAGAAGATTCTCCTACACATGCGGTGCACACCAAATCATCTTTGACAGAGAGAACAGCCAACACTAATTGGGAGAAAGCATTTGGGGAACTCCGAGCTGAATTAGCGGAAGTGAAAAAGTTGATTCGCGCTAAACCAGAGCCAAGACCAGTTAGACCTGGAGGGGGTTTTCAGAACAGAAGACGACCTACTTGTGAAGCATGTCGAGTGTCAAATAGAAGTGCCGCCTGTGTCCATTGTTGGGGGTGTGGTGAAGAAGGGCATTATGCCAGTGGATGTCCAAAGTCACGATCCCAGAGTTTAAAAGACAAAAGGTTGCTGGTGCGGGGCGGCTGGTAACCTCTAAGCAGATGAAGTCCCAAACACAAACACCACCCCTCCCCAGAACAGCTTCAGATATACAGAAGTTGTATCAGTCTTATCCCCAGGTGTGTGATCGTCTTCAACAGTTACAGCAAGGCGGACAGGGGAATCAACCACTCTGCGATCAGTGTGATGGTCTGATCAGGCATCCCCAGGACCAAGGACAGTTCTCAGGTAGTGAAGACAGACTCATTAGCCTAATTGGTGAGAGGTGCTTGATTCAATGTAAGCTAAATGGACTCCTAGTGAAAGCTTTGTGGGACACAGGAGCTCAAGCCAGCATTATAAATGAAGATTGGAGAAGAAGTCATTTGCCGCAAACTTGTCTTCATCCAGTTGCAGAACTCATGGGTCCGGTAGAACTCTGTGGTCGAGCGGTGAACCAAACTGAAATTCCTTTTCTAGGTTGGGTGGAAGTGATGTTTCAGCTGAAAGCTAAGAGGAACAATGCTATTGAGTTACTCGTACCCTTTCTAGTCACAAGTGATCCAAAGGTGGCTGAAGAACCGATCCTTGGGTACAATGTGATCAATGAGGTCATTCAGCGAACTAATTCCTTGACACCGTTAATAGATGCTATAGCCACCTCGTTTACCATATCTAGCAGGGAAGCGGAGAAGGTGGTCAGCAGGATAAAGGAAGCACAGAACACAGTGAGGTTGAAGGAAGTCAAGCTCGGCTCGCGTCCAACCATCATTCCTGCGAATAGAACGGTGAGAGTGAAGTGTGGTGTACGAATGGAACCAGGAAGAAAACCACAAGAGAGACTGTTCGTACCGAAAGACTCTTCAGATCTTCCTGAGGGCATTATCCAAGGTGAGACCGTATTGACTATACCTACTGGTGGTTTTGCTCGGGTGGCTGTGTTAGTGAGAAATACGACAAAGCATGAAGTGAGGCTGAACCCTAAGACTGTGTTAGGCCATCTAGAAACCATTAAGACTGTGTATCCTGCCAATGTGAGACCAGTGCAGTTCTCTTCCATGAATTCGGTGATACAACCCAGTAACAATGGTGGTCCAGTCGAAAGACCTGTACAAACTACACCAGAACTGTGGGATCCCCCAGTACCTCTGGAACAGCTGAGTGCTGAAGAACTGCCGGTAGTGAAACAGATGCTGAGGGAAGAATGCCATGCATTCTCTAAAGATGACTCTGACATAGGCTGTATACCCTCATTGAACCTGAAGATCAATTTGAGAGACACTACCCCAGTAACTAAAAGTTATATGTCTATACCTAAACCATTACACCAAGAAGTGAAAGAATATCTGCAGGATCTAATCAACAGGGGATGGATCCAAAAGTCTAAATCATCCTATTCCTCCCCGATCGTATGTGTCAGGAAGAAAGATGGTACATTGAGACTCTGTTGTGACTACAGGGAACTGAATAGGAAGTCAATCCCTGACCGGCACCCAATCCCTAAAATCCAAGACATGCTGGATAACTTGTCAGGAAGTACCTGGTTCTCTGTTCTTGACCAAGGGAAGGCCTATCACCAAGGTTTTGTGGAAGAATCCAGCCGACATTTAACAGCCTTCATCACACCATGGGGACTGTACGAGTGGATCCGTATACCGTTTGGACTTAGTTCTGCTCCTGCAGAATTCCAGAGAAGTATGGAAACATGTTTAGAAGGATTAAGAGATGACATTTGCCAGCCTTACTTAGACGATACGGTGGTACACAGCAAGACCTTTGCTGAACATGTCGAACATGTGAGATCAGTACTCCAACGTTACCAGCAACATGGATTAAAGTTGACACCAAAGAAGTGTGAACTCTTCAAGAGACAGGTTCGATTTCTGGGAAAAATCGTGTCTGGAGATGGTTATACCATGGACCCAGCAGAGATCGCTCCAGTAATGTCATTGAAAGACAAGCCTCCATCTACAGTGGGGGAGTTGAGGAAGATCTTGGGATTCCTCTCCTACTACAGAACATATATCAAGAACTTTTCCCGGATTGCAGCTCCGCTATATACCCTCTTGGGCGCGCCAATCAGCTCACCCACATCAGTAAATAGGAAAAAGACCAGAGGCGGATCACAGTCAAAGGAAAGAAACACTGTTTCTGCGCAGCAACCAATCAATTGGACTGCAGGACACCAGGAAGTACTAGAAGAACTAGTGAATTATCTTGTGAAACCGCCCATCATGGGATATCCAGATTTTAACCTCCCTTTCGTCCTTCACTGTGATGCTTCTCAGGTGGGGCTGGGAGCTGCCCTGTATCAACGACAGAATGGCAAGCTAAGAGTCATCGGCTATGGTTCCAGAACACTGACAGCCGCTGAGAAGAACTATCATCTACATTCGGGGAAACTCAAGTTCCTTGCAATGAAGTGGGCTATCTGCGAACGATTTAGGGATTATTTGTATTACAGTCAAGAGTTTGAGGTCTACACTGATAATAATCCTTTGACCTATGTCCTCACGACAGCAAAACTGAATGCGACTGGTCAGAGGTGGGTAGCAGAACTGGCTGACTTCAAATTCAGTATTAAGTACAGGCCAGGAAGATGCAATGCTGACGCAGATGGATTGTCTAGGATGCCGTTAGAGCCTGAAGAATTTATGCAAGCTTGCTCAGAGGAAATCTGCCTGGGAACCATTAGGAGCACCACTCAGGCGATAGAAATTCAGAAGCAGGAATATACACCACTGTGGTGTCCATTGACAGTAGCAAGCGCTATGGAAGTGAGGGAACAAGATTATACCTCCATGTCCCTCCAACAACTGTCAAAAGAATCTATCAGGAAAGCGCAACAAGAAGATGAAACAATTGGAAGAGTCCTCCAGTATATGGACCAGAACAGGGTTCCAGGAAGACGAGAGAGGGAGTCAGAATCACCAGAAGTAACTACTTTACTGAGAGAATGGTCAAAGCTATACTTCAGCTCAGACGGTATCTTATACCGTCAGAGAGGACTGAACCAACAGTTAGTGTTACCCAGAGTATACCACAGATTGGCTTTCAAAGAACTCCATGAGGAGATGGGACACCTGGGAGTAGAAAGAACAGTGAACCTAATTCGTGAACGGTTCTTCTGGCCCTATATGCAAAGAGATATCGAAAGTTTTGTGACCAGAAAATGTGGGTGTTTGAAAGACAAACATCCTAACAAGGCGACCAGAGCGCCCATGGGCCACATCCAAACTACTTACCCGTTTGAAATGGTTTCAATAGACTTCCTACACCTGGAGCAGTGCAAGGGTGGATATGAATACATCCTAGTGGTAATGGACCATTTTACTCGATTTGCTCAAGCGTATGCCACTACTAATAAATCAGGCAGGACAGCAGCAGAAAAGATCTTCAATGATTTTGCTCTGAAGTTTGGATTTCCTACTAAACTACATCATGACCAAGGAAGAGAGTTTGAGAACCAACTCTTTGCCAAGTTAGGAAAATACTGTAGAATCCAAAGATCGCACACTACGCCCTATCACCCAGAAGGAAATGGACAAGTAGAACGCTTCAATAGGACATTACTGTCAATGTTGAGGACTCTGACAACTGTTGAGAAAAGAGATTGGAAGAATTCTGTAACAAAAATGGTACATGCCTATAACTGCACCAAGAGTGAAGCAACAGGTTACTCGCCATTCTTCCTTTTGTTTGGTCGATCCCCAAGGCTACCCATTGATATTATGTTCGATACCCCAGTTTCAGAAACATACAAGACGTATCCTGAGTATGTCCGGGTATGGAGGGAACGTATGACTGAAGCCTACAACATAGCATCAAAAGTGAATGCGGAAGAGCAGAAAAAGAGCAAAGAATACTATGACAGAAGATGTCATGGAGCGGAATTGACACCGGGAAGTCGTGTGTTAGTCAGAAACCTACGAGAGAAAGGGGGTCCAGGAAAACTTCGATCATATTGGGAAGAGAAGGTTTATGTGGTTGTGAGGAGAAAATCTGATGACAGCCCTGTTTATGAAGTAAGAACAGAAATAGGAGGTGATAAAACAAGAATATTGCACCGAAATCTACTACTACCATGTGATTACCTGCCACCACAGCAAGCCATTCAGGAGGTTGATAAACGTCGATCAAAACCTCTCAGACAACGACGTAGGAAAGAAGTTATTGATGGAGGTGATGACAGTGAGAGTTCAGATGAGGAAAATCAAACCCTTGTATTCCGTATACCAAACAGATGCGGAACCAACATTCCTCAACAAAGTGAGTTATGTCCTGAGGCTCCTGAGTTTGTACCTCGAAATGCACCCAATAACTGTATGGTCTCAGATGATCAGTCACCAGTTACTGAAGAAATGGTTGAAGAGGTAAGAGCAGAGGAACCCCTAGAAGATGCAGAAATAGGTTGTCCAATGGAAGAGCGAGGACCTACAGATGCAGTTCCAAACACATCAGAGAATGAACTAACAAGCGACATGGAAGCAGAGTCCATTGAAGCTGCTGGAACTGAATCATCAAGAGAACTACCCAGCAGGAAAGCATCAAGTAGAGAAGTAAGAAAACCGGTGATCCTGACGTATGACACTCTAGGAGAACCAAGAGAAGTACCAAGAACTGTCCAGTTCAGAAAGGTGTGGACACCTAAGGATCAGGTAAACCGACCAGAGTGGTATCTACCAACAATCTACTTTACTGAGGACTTTAACTGTGATGAATAGACTGGTTTGGTTATTGTGATTAGAGTCAACCTACTTTGAGGATAGTTGTTCAGAGCTGGTTGAAGACGGAGGAAGAGCTCCAGCTGAAGAATGAAAAAAAGGTTATTGTTAATGTTATGTTTAGTCAGGTTATGGTTATCATTGATGTGTTAATGTTGAGGGAAGTACTATGGACACTGTCTCACATCTCTTCACTAAGGACAGTAGAAGGGACAATGGAGACATCCACCAGTTAGATACTGGGATCCTGGATGTGGGAGACGTCCTACAATCAGGAAAAAGGGGTGTTGACCTTTGAGTAAGGACAGTTCCAATTGGGTCCAAATTAACCATACGTAGGCCATATTTTTGGGCCAATGTCAGGGACGACATGAAATTAGCGGGGGAGAGTGTGACAGGTAGAGACAGTCTGCAGCCATGATGTAAAATCATCCAGCACCTGTGGAGTTAAAGCTCTAACAAGAGACACAGGAAGTGGTCACTGACACAGCAGGGTGTGCTGGGAGGGAGACAGTGATCCAGGAGAGTAAATAGGAAAAGGGAAGAGACACCATGTTGGTCCTGAAGCAAAGCTAGAAACTCTGGACTGTAGAACAGAACAGTGATAACAGAAGGGAGTTTAGCTGAGCAGCTGAAGGCCAGAACTGATTGAGACATCCATCTTTCCCAGTGATAAGTACAACTGCCAGTATACAGTGATATCTGTTATGAAAGACTCATGTACTGTATGTGATAGCTGTGGAGACTGTGTGAAGAGAAGAGAAGTAAAACCTTAACAACAACTGCTGTCTGGGATTGTCCCTTCGTCTGAGCTCTCTAATATCCAAGAACTCATATACACTATGTCCTACCTCGCCCCGCTGTGAGACGGACATACGACATTATCCAAAGTTGCATGGAAAAACAAGATGGGTGAAATGTCCCGTCTGAAAACATAGTCATTGGGTAGGGTTCCACATAGAGAGTCACTGCTAAAAAAGTAGGCCCTTGAAATAAAAAAGCAGCGCAGATGCAAGAACCCACAGAATAACTATTGTGGGAATATATACGGTGTATATGGTGGGGAGAGGGAGAGGGAGAGGGAGAGGGAGAGGGAGAGGGAGAGGGAGAGGGAGAGGGAGAGGGGAGGGGGAGAGGGGAGAGGGGGGAGGGGAGAGGAGAGGGGAGGGGGGAGAGGAGAGGGAGAGGGAGAATGAATGAATATAATAAATAAGAAAGACAAGCCAAATGAATCTTCATAATGCAGATGATGTCATCCTATAGGAGACTGCACTACAATTATCTGCTACATGACTGCCAAACAACCACAAAAATGGCAGAAAACACATCTAATTAAATATGCAAAAATTCAGCCAATCAGCATGACGGGTTTAGAGTTAGGGTGAATACTTAGCATTGATTGGACACTCTACTCGTCCAAAAAGATGGCTACTTAAGCTTATGGAAATTGTCATGACTAAGTAAAAAGCCACAGAATAAGTGTGTAGAAATATCTACGGTGCTAATGGGGAGAGGAGAGAGACCCCCTCCCCCGGGAGGCGGCTTCCCTGTAGAACAGCAATAGTACACCTTCCAGCTCTTCCAGGTGTTGGGAAATTGAGCTAGGCCTTTATTCTGACTGTCAGTTTGCAGCAGCAATGGATGGACAATATCCTGATTTGCTGTACTGTACCTTATGAGGTATTTACCTTTCTCTGGATGGGGGAGGGGGATTGCAGGTTGAACAGGATGGACATGCAGTGTGTCTCTTTTGATGCCTGCATTTCTGCGACATTTTGGGAAAATCCCTCAATGTTGAGACTCTATGCACACAGTGCAATTCAAGGCAAGTAGGTGTTGAGAAGAGGGGGAAAAAAAAAAAATGGAAAAAAACGACAACTCCGAAGAATCTCAATATTGTAGGTGATGTCAGCATCATGCGTACATGCCTATTATCACTTTTATATGCTGTTGTCTCCTCTTCATGGTCTGCACATACAGTAGGAGTCAGCTGCTATGGGAGAGTTGGCTACAGAAACCCAAGATGGCAGCCCCCAGCCAAAATTGAGGCGAAATTGCATAGGTAGAAGACTGAGAGTGTCACAATAAAACTGACTTTAACTCTGGGAGATGCCTTACTAGATTTCTGCTGCCAGCCCGCTGGTTGCTAGGTAGCTTTACTGTGATGCTGCTCAGTGTTCCAACATATGCAAATTAATCTTACTTTTCTGTGGGGCTGGCAGCTAGAATTTCAGCAACAAACCTAAGGGCTATGCAAGCTTATTGCATGAGCCCTATCTCGTATGGCTGCCGTAACAGTTGAATGGCTCCTTCTAGATTTATACTCATGCAAGACAGCAAAAACCAAGGTTGTGTGCATGCTCGGTTATCCAAAGTTGCATGGAAAAACAAGATGGGTGAAATGTCCCGTCTGAAAACATAGTCATTGGGTAGGGTTCCACATAGAGAGTCACTGCTAAAAACAGTAGGCCCTTGAAATAAAAAAGCAGCGCAGATGTAAGAACCCACAGAATAACTATTGTGGGCATATATACGGTGTATATGGTGAGGAGAGGGAGAGAGAGAGAGAGAGAGAGAGGGAGAGGGAGAGAAAGAGAGAGAGAGAAAGAGACAATGAGAGAGAGAGACAATGAATGAGAGACAATGAATGAGAGACAATGAATGAGAGACAATGAATGAGAGACAATGAATGAGAGACAATGAATGAGTGACCATGAATGAAAGAGAATAAATGAGAGAGAGAATGAATGAATATAATAAATAAGAAAGACAAGCCAAATGAATCTTCATAATGCAGATGATGTCATCCTATAGGAGACTGCACTACAATTATCTGCTACATGACTGCCAAACAACCACAAAAATGGCAGAAAACACATCTAATTACATATGCAAAAATCCAGCCAATCAGCATGACGGGTTTAGAGTTAGGGTGAATACTTAGCATTGATTGGACACTCTACTTGTCCAAAAAGATGGCAACTTAAGCTTATGGAGATTGTCATGACTAAGTAAAAAGCCACAGAATAAGTGTGTAGAAATATCTACGGTGCTAATGGGGAGAGGAGAGAGACCCCCTCCCCCGGGAGGCGGCTTCCCTGTAGAACAGCAATAGTACACCTTCCAGCTCTTCCAGGTGTTGGGAAATTGAGCCAGGCCTTTATTCTGACTGTCAGTTTGCAGCAGCAATGGATGGAGAATATCCTGATTTGCTGTACTGTACCTTATGAGGTATTTACCTTTCTCTGGATGGGGGAGGGGGATTGCAGGTTGAACAGGATGGACATGCAGTGTGTCTCTTTTGATGCCTGCATTTCTGCGACATTTTGGGAAAATCCCTTAATGTTGAGACTCTATGCACACAGTGCAATTCAAGGCAAGTAGGTGTTGAGAAGAGGGGGGGAAAAAAAAAAAAAAAAAACGGAAAAAACCGACAACTCCGAAGAATCTCAATATTGTAGGTGATGTCAGCATCATGGGTACATGCCTATTGTCCCTTTTATATGCTGTTGTCTCCCCTTTGTGGTCTGCACATACAGTAAGAGTCAGCTGCTAAGGGAGAGTTGGCTACAGAAACCCAAGATGGCAGCCCCCAGCCAAAATTGAGGCGAAATTGCATAGGTAGAAGACTGAGAGTGTCACAATAAAACTGATTTTAACTCTGGGAGATGCCTTACTAGATTTCTGCTGCCAGCCCGCTGGTTGCTAGGTAGCTTTACTGTGATGCTGCTCAGTGTTCCAACATATGCAAATTAATCTTACTTTTCTGTGGGGCTGGCAGCTAGAATTTCAGCAACAAACCTAAGGACTATGCAAGCTTATTGCATGAGCCCTATCTCGTATGGCTGCCGTAACAGTTGAATGGCTCCTTCTAGATTTATACTCATGCATGACAGCAAAAACCAAGGTTGTGTGCATGCACGGTTATCCAAAGTTGCATGGAAAAACAAGATGGGTGAAATGTCCCGTCTGAAAACATAGTCATTGGGTAGGGTTCCACATAGAGAGTCACTGCTAAAAAAGTAGGCCCTTGAAATAAAAAAGCAGCGCAGATGCAAGAACCCACAGAATAACTATTGTGGGCATATATACGGTGTATATGGTGAGGAGAGGGAGAGAGAGAGAGAGAGAAAGAGAGAGAGAGACAATGAGAGAGAGACAATGAATGAGAGACAATGAATGAGAGACAATGAATGAGAGACAATGAATGAGAGACAATGAATGAGAGACAATGAATGAAAGAGAATAAATGAGAGAGAATGAATGAATATAATAAATAAGAAAGACAAGCCAAATGAATCTTCATAATGCAGATGATGTCATCCTATAGGAGACTGCACTACAATTATCTGCTACATGACTGCCAAACAACCACAAAAATGGCAGAAAACACATCTAATTACATATGCAAAAATCCAGCCAATCAGCATGACGGGTTTAGAGTTAGGGTGAATACTTAGCATTGATTGGACACTCTACTCGTCCAAAAAGATGGCTACTTAAGCTTATGGAAATTGTCATGACTAAGTAAAAAGCCACAGAATAAGTGTGTAGAAATATCTACGGTGCTAATGGGGAGAGGAGAGAGACCCCCTCCCCCGGGAGGCGGCTTCCCTGTAGAACAGCAATAGTACACCTTCCAGCTCTTCCAGGTGTTGGGAAATTGAGCTAGGCCTTTATTCTGACTGTCAGTTTGCAGCAGCAATGGATGGAGAATATCCTGATTTGCTGTACTGTACCTTATGAGGTATTTACCTTTCTCTGGATGGGGGAGGGGGATTGCAGGTTGAACAGGATGGACATGCAGTGTGTCTCTTTTGATGCCTGCATTTCTGCGACATTTTGGGAAAATCCCTCAATGTTGAGACTCTATGCACACAGTGCAATTCAAGTCAAGTAGGTGTTGAGAAGAGGGGGAAAAAAAAAAAATGGAAAAAAACGACAACTCCGAAGAATCTCAATATTGTAGGTGATGTCAGCATCATGCGTACATGCCTATTATCACTTTTATATGCTGTTGTCTCCTCTTCGTGGTCTGCACATACAGTAGGAGTCAGCTGCTATGGGAGAGTTGGCTACAGAAACCCAAGATGGCAGCCCCCAGCCAAAATTGAGGCGAAATTGCATAGGTAGAAGACTGAGAGTGTCACAATAAAACTGACTTTAACTCTGGGAGATGCCTTACTAGATTTCTGCTGCCAGCCCGCTGGTTGCTAGGTAGCTTTACTGTGATGCTGCTCAGTGTTCCAACATATGCAAATTAATCTTACTTTTCTGTGGGGCTGGCAGCTAGAATTTCAGCAACAAACCTAAGGGCTATGCAAGCTTATTGCATGAGCCCTATCTCGTATGGCTGCTGTAACAGTTGAATGGCTCCTTCTAGATTTATACTCATGCAAGACAGCAAAAACCAAGGTTGTGTGCATGCTCGGTTATCCAAAGTTGCATGTAAAAACAAGATGGGTGAAATGTCCCGTCTGAAAACATAGTCATTGGGTAGGGTTCCACATAGAGAGTCACTGCTAAAAAAGTAGGCCCTTGAAATAAAAAAGCAGCGCAGATGCAAGAACCCACAGAATAACTATTGTGGGCATATATACGGTGTATATGGTGAGGAGAGGGAGAGAGAGGTAGAGGGAGAGAAAGAGAGAAAGAAAGAGAGAGAGAGAGAGACAATGAGAGAGAGACAATGAATGAGAGACAATAAATGAGAGACAATGAATGAGAGACAATGAATGAAAGAGAGAATGAATGAATATAATAAATAAGAAAGACAAGCCAAATGAATCTTCATAATGCAGATGATGTCATCCTATAGGAGACTGCACAACACTTATCTGCTACATGACTGCCAAACAACCACAAAAATGGCAGAAAACACATCTAATTACATATGAAAAAATCCAGCCAATCAGCATGACGGGTTTAGAGTTAGGGTGAATACTTAGCATTGATTGGACACTCTACTTGTCCAAAAAGATGGCTACTTAAGCTTATGGAGATTGTCATGACTAAGTAAAAAGCCACAGAATAAGTGTGTAGAAATATCTACGGTGCTAATGGGGAGAGGAGAGAGACCCCCTCCCCCGGGAGGCGGCTTCCCTGTAGAACAGCAATAGTACACCTTCCAGCTCTTCCAGGTGTTGGGAAATTGAGCCAGGCCTTTATTCTGACTGTCAGTTTGCAGCAGCAATGGATGGAGAATATCCTGATTTGCTGTACTGTACCTTATGAGGTATTTACCTTTCTCTGGATGGGGGAGGGGGATTGCAGGTTGAACAGGATGGACATGCAGTGTGTCTCTTTTGATGCCTGCATTTCTGCGACATTTTGGGAAAATCCCTCAATGTTGAGACTCTATGCACACAGTGCAATTCAAGGCAAGTAGGTGTTGAGAAGAGGGGGGGAAAAAAAAAAAAATGGAAAAAAACGACAACTCCGAAGATTCTCAATATTGTAGGTGATGTCAGCATCATGCGTACATGCCTATTGTCACCTTTATATGCTGTTGTCTTCTCTTTGTGGTCTGCACATACAGTAGGAGTCAGCTGCTAAGGGAGAGTTGGCTACAGAAACCCAAGATGGCAGCCCCCAGCCAAAATTGAGGCGAAATTGCATAGGTAGAAGACTGAGAGTGTCACAATAAAACTGACTTTAACTCTGGGAGATGCCTTACTAGATTTCTGCTGCCAGCACGCTGGTTGCTAGGTAGCTTTACTGTGATGCTGCTCAGTGTTCCAACATATGCAAATTAATCTTACTTTTCTGTGGGGCTGGCAGCTAGAATTTCAGCAACAAACCTAAGGGCTATGCAAGTGTAGCGCCCCACAGAGTGGGTCACTACAAATGTCATCTTATGTGATCTATACTGTGTACTGTGAAGGTATAGTGAGATCCAGTCAACCTGTTAGCATACACAAAGTTCCACAGCCATTATCTCTTTAAGAAAAGGGGTGGAGCTACAGACTGGAAGAGGGTCTTTCTCTTTTCAGTTCCAGATCAGAGTGTGCAGGAGAGAGGAGAGGTGTGTGGAGGTGCAGTGTGTGCTGCAAGCCTCATGGTGTGATAGCACAGGAGGCCGTGGACCTGCAGAGGTGAGATGAGACCTCACAGGGACGGAGCTGCAGTTATAGGACCATCAATTCCTAACTAGTGTGAGAAACACTTAGAAAATTGAGAGACTCACTGGACCGAGGCCTAGTGAATGCAAGATTCCTGGAGGCTCAGTAACATACAGAGTTGGGGTGAGTGTATCCAGCATCCCAAAGAACTCGCGTTACCTGCTGTCCAGAAGGGGGATCTACCCAGTTGTACCTTTGAGCTCCTGGAACCCAGGACCAGAGGAAACCTATTAGAGAGTTTGAGCAGCAGTGGAAGGCTGAATCATACTGGTGGTAAAAGGGAGGACTAGCATCTCACTATACTGGAGCAAGGTGACTCCTCCTGTAACATCTGTTATCTCCTGCTGACTACAGAAGTAAACTGTAAGTGTTTGGTTAACCCCTGTCTGGACTGTGTTCTTTCATCGATCCTCTGTTACTCCTCCTGGAAACATCCCTTCTTCACCTATATCATCTGGCCCTGGGACCTGCCCTGGTTGGGGAGGGTATAACATCTGGCACTGCATCACCACCTATTCCCAGAGGCCCTATCTACAGTGCCCGGCTTCACCTCAAGCCGAAACCCCAACTGGCGTCACGACAAACTTTTATTTTTCTTTATTTTTCTTTCATCCATTTTTGCTTAAAACTCCCCTTTTTCAAGGCGCTGCCGCCCCTGGTGTCGGGCCTGCTCGCACCGTGAATCTACATAGGCCGAGCCGGGGCGACTCACCTTTTTGGCGTCACGAACAGGATAGCGGAAGTGCGCAAAACTTTTATTTTTGTTCAAAAGACTGTTGCATTTTTCAAAATTTTCCCTGCTTTCCACAATAACAATGAACAGCAATTGCATGATTCAAGTTACACTGAACTGCAGGGTTGGTTTCTCTTCCTTGCAAGCCACACTGAGTGCAGAACATGTGACATGCCTGTGCAAGGAGCAGTGAAAGATACAGATTGCATCATCCTCAATTGCAGTCTACCCCTGACAACTGTAGGAGTCTCTGTAGCAGCCGGACCAGCATCCCCTGCAGTGATAAGTGATCCATCCATCCGTCCCTCCGGATCAACGCTTCACAGTATCAAGTCCGGTGAGTGTGGCCTTGCTGGGGTTAACAAGGGGGGGTGATGTATCAAGCAATTGGATCCTCATCTCCAGGCCCCTCTGATTCCCCCATAGACTCTAACCGTAGTCATAACCAAGTAACTATGGCACCTATATTACCGCTAACAATGCCATATATTCCAGGTGCATCCTGGCTGCCCCAGTATACAGGCGAGTCCCATAGCCTCAGAGACTTTAAAGAAAAGCTGAGTAGCCTGTTTGACCTATACCCTATGACAGAGGAGCAAAAGGTTGGAATATTAATAAGTCAACTTGGTGGTGCAGCACAAAGGGAAGTTAAATCCTGGCCATTGAATGATAAAAGATCTGTAAAGGACATTTTTACCAAACTCAGGATCACCTTTGACACCCGCACCACATCAGAGATAAAGATGCGGTTTTTCAGCTGTAAGCAAAAACCGCAGGACACTGTGAGAGATTTTGCCCTTAATCTGCAAGAAGCCTTGTGGGTTATTAAACAAGTAGATCCAGATAGTATTCAGGATGAGGACAGGATGCTAAAAGAACAGTTTGTAGAAGGCCTATTGTCAGAATCCGGTAAGGCCCAACTGCGCATGATGGCCCTGCAGAATCCTGATATGAGCTTTATTGAATTCAAGGACAGATCCATCCGTATCCTGAGGGAACCTGTCTATCCATGCGGACAGACGGAGGAGCAACAAGTTGCTCTCCACAGGCAAACACCTGTGAGCCCTGCAAATGCTGCACCTTTTCCATCTACTGTACAGTGTGCACAGATCCAATCTGATGATGCTGCAGAGCTGCGGTTACAAATGACTGAGCTAACTAAACATGTAGCTGCATTAACCAAAACTGTTCAAGATCTCCAAGTTTCTTCTCCAGCAAAGATCCAGCTTGCTTCCAGCCCAGAGGATCTACCTTGGAGACGTTCAAGAAGAACATTGTTTCCTCAACAGCGACTGACGCGCAACGGCAGGAGGACCACTGACAAGTTTGACCCCTCTGGCCGACCCATCTGCAGACGGTGTGATAAGGTTGGTCATGTTGAGAGAGAGTGTCCTTTAAATGGGCAACTCCTGGAGTAGAGGACCAACCTTCAGGAGTAAGACGATTTGGTCAACTAGCTGGAAAAGCAGGTATGTAGGTGGACGTCCTATAATTCCAGTTACAATTGATGGTGTCCCTTTCACAGTGCTACTGGACACTGGTTCACAGGTAACCACTATTCCTCAGACTTTGTTTCGCAGGTACTGGACTGATGCTGATATTACCCAGCATCCAAATGGGGACTTAGTACTAATTGCTAGTAATGGACAGCCCCTGTCCCAGGTGGGATATAAAGAGGTCACCCTGAGAGTAGGTGGCACGGATCTTAAATCCCAAGGTCTAATAATTGTTGATGTGGATGAAGGGGAATTTGCTAATGTGTTAACATTGGGGACTAATGTGTTGGAGAATTGTCTAGATGAGGTAATTGACATCTTACAGGACGCATTGAGATCTACCCCCTACCAAGAAAGATATGCTCTGAATAAGGAGATTAAAGCCCTTGTCCAGCGTCAACAAGTGGAGTTAGCAGGTGGAGAGATTGGCAGTGTGAGGGTAAGTGACCCCAATTCCATCATGCTTCCCCCCAGGAGTGAAATCATTGTCTGGTGCAGAGCAGCAATAGGCATCAAAGGGCAAGACTACCAGGCCCTGATGGAACCTGTCTATTCTGACTGTAGACCCACTGTTATGATAGCTAGAGGGATAGTTAATGTGAAGAAGGGCAGAGTACCAGTGCGCATATTGAACTGTGGGGAGGAGGAGGCTTGCTTACCCAGGTATGCCACAGTAGCTAAACTGTTCACTGTCAGTAACAATGACATCCAGCCAACAGAGCCCTTGACTTCCTCTGATCAGACAGATGTTAATGATTCCCCAAAACAGTTAGAGGACTGGTGTCAAGCAATACACATTGGCACTGACAGCACTCCTCAATACCAAAGGAATGGGGTTGTGCGGTTAGCACAAGAGTATGCAAGGGTATTCAGTAAGACTCCCTTGGACTTTGGGCAGGTGAAGGTAATACAACATACCATCCCCACAGGAGACCATCCACCAATTAAAGAAAGGTATAGGCCCATTCCACCCGCACATTATCAGTGTACTAAGGACATGAAGAGTGCTGGGGTAATCAGGGAAAGCCATAGCCCCTGGGCAGCACCCTTAGTGTTAGTTCGCAAGAAAGATGGGACAATGCGCATGTGTGTGGATTATAGAAAAATTAATAATATCACGCACAAGGATGCTTACCCTTTGCCGCGCATAGAGGAGTCACTAGCAGCGCTCAGACGGCTAAGTACTTTTTCTACCCTGGACCTAACCAGCGGGTATTGGCAGGTTCCTGTAGCAGAGGCTGATAAGGAGAAGACTGCCTTTACGACTCCCATGGGTCTTTATGAATTTAATGTCATGCCCTTCGGCCTATGCAATGCGCCAGGAACCTTTCAAAGGCTGATGGAGTGCTGCCTAGGACACAAGAATTTTGAGACAGTCTTATTGTACCTAGACCATGTGATTGTTTATTCCGGAACATATGAGGATCACTTGCAACACCTGGCTGAAGTCTTTGAGGCCTTGTCCAACTTTGGCCTGAAGGTCAAGCCTTCAAATGCCACCTCCTGAAACCAAAGGTACAGTACCTAGGACATGTGGTCAGTGCAGAAGGAGTTGCCCCAGACCCAGACAAGGTGACTGTGATCAAGGACTGGAAAGCCCCAACTACCATCAGAGAGATCCGCCAATTTCTAGGGTTAGTTGGCTACTACAGACGATTTATCAAGGACTTCACTACCCTAGCAGCCCCCTTGCAGGATCTCCTTGTCGGCCAATCCAACAAGTCTAAAGGCAAGAGCCCCCTAGTGGAGTGGAACCCCCAATTGGAAGACTCTTTCCAGAAGCTAAAGCAAGCCCTCACTGGAGAAGAGATCCTAGCCTATCCTGACTACAGTCAGCCCTTCATACTGTACACAGATGCAAGCAACAATGGACTTGGAGCTGTCCTCTCTCAAGAACAGCAAGGCAAAGAGAAAGTCATTGCTTATGCAAGTAGGAAGCTTCGTCCTTCTGAGAGGAATCCAGTCAACTATAGCTCCTTCAAGTTGGAACTTCTAGCAATAGTATGGGCAGTGACAGAGAGGTTCAAGCATTACCTGGCTTCTTCAAGATTCACAATCTACACCGATAACAATCCCTTGACACACCTGGACACTGCTAAGCTTGGAGCTCTGGAGCAGAGATGGCTTGCCCGCCTATCCAATTTTGAATTTGTCATCAAGTACCGAGCTGGCAAGAAGAACCTGAATGCAGATGCCTTGTCCCGCATGCCCAACCCTCCTGATCCAGAGGAATCTGATGACTTAGAGGAGGTAGAAATGCCAGCCTTCTACAACAATCGAATGGTCCATAACTCTGGCTGTATGACTGGAAGAAGTCTAGCAACTCAAGAGATCTCCCTGAATCCATTACCTCATCATGGCTGGGCCGAAACACAAGAGAGTGATCCAGCTGTGCACCTTGTCAAAGAACTTCTTGGAGTAGAAAACACCTCTTTACCTGTGGATGCACCACCAGAAGCTCAACAGCTCTGGAAAGAGAGGAAGAAGCTCTTTGTTTTTGAAGGGAAGTTGGTTCGAAGAGCTATCAATCCAAGAACCCATGAACTACTTTGGCAGATCGTAGTACCCCAAAAGGACATACCTATGGTGCTAGGAGCTTATCACAACCAAGCAGGACACTTCGGGTGGAAAAAACTAGAAGTGGTGATCCGAGACCGTTTCTTCTGGACGGGTATGAGAAAATCCATTGAGCAGTGGTGCAGAGAATGTGGTACGTGCAATCTCAGGAGAAAAGACACTACTACTCAAAAGGCCCCCCTGCAACCTATCCAGACAAAGCAACCCTTGGAGATAGTGGCCTTAGACCACGTGCAGCTGACTCCCAGTAGATCGGGATACACCTATGCCCTTACCATTGTGGATCATTACTCCCGCTTCCTGGTCGTTGTTCCAGTTAAAGACCAGACTGCAAAAACAGCTGCAAAAGCATTCCAAGAGCATTTCTGTCGGCCCCATGGTTATCCTGACCAAGTCTTGACTGACAGAGGTCCAGCATTTGAAGCGGAGGTATTCAAAGAGTTCTGCTTCCTCTATGGATGTAAGAAGATCAGAACAACCCCATACCACCCTCAAGGGAACGGACTTTGTGAGAAAATGAATCACCTGGTCATCAGTTTGTTGCAGACCTTGCCTTTGGAAGAGAGAAACCAATGGCCTGAAAAATTGCCTGACTTAATTGAAATGTACAACCATGTCCCGACTAGCTCCACAGGGTATTCTCCAGCATACCTAATGCGTGCCAGACCAGGTAAACTTCCTATTGACTTGGAGATGGGAGTCCTAAATCCTGAGGAAGTGCCCAACTCACCTCATCTTGATTGGATTGCTGAAAGACAGTTGCAGTATACAAAGGTTCAGCAGTGTGTAGAGCAAAGCCTTGACCAAGCTAGGCAAAGACAAGAGAAAAGCTACAACCAACATGCCCCAGCTTCCCCTTTACCAGTTGGTGAGCAAGTATTGAAAAGAAAGAGAAGGCACCACAAACTAGATGATCAATGGGAATCTGAACCCTATACTGTCCAACCATCTAATAGCGATAACAGCAAAGTATGTAAGATTTCCAAAGATGGCGGAAAGACTTGTATAACTGTATCCAGAGACAATCTGAAACTATGTCCGTCTCAATTACGTGAGGAAGCAGGAAGCAAAGTGGAAGAAAATCCTCAACAATCAGGAAAATCTGAGACAGAAGTTCAGACCATACTTGGGCCGTTTCCTAGTTCTTGGCCGCAAATTGAAGGTGCTTTAGTAGTACCAGTAATGCTGTTCCCACAAACATCCTCTCAGGAGATAACGGATTCTCAAGAACAGCCAATCCCAGTTCCTGATGATGTACCAGCGCAAATTCCAGTAAGCCCGATTCCTAGTGAAAGTATGTCTACCGTTTCCCTGGTGACTCCAGTAAGTAGGAGAAGACTGCCAGGAATCCCATTTCTGTGTAGATCTCAGCGCAATACACAGGGACAACTCCCCATACGTTACAGGGACAGTCAGTAAAGGTGTACTAACCCAATGTGTTTACAGATAGTTGAGTTGTATTTGTATATGTTCAATTCAGTTTATGCGACGTTAAAGGTTTAATTACAGTGCAGTCAGACATACGACCTGTGCATTACTACTTACTCTCCTGAGCATGGCATTACCAAGAGAGAATGGACTAAAGGAACTGTGCCAGTGTTTAACATGTTTAGTTTTTCAGGGTTCCTGCCACAATAACTTTCTTGTGGTACTGAAACTTTTAAAACTTCCATTTGCCTACCAACCTCTTCAAGTGCATGGAATGCAATTTATGCAGGTGCACCAACGCTCCCGGGGGTTGGGGGATGTTTCAAATATGGCGGCCTGTCGGATAGGAGCCATCAAAACAGCCTGTGCAGTGAAGAATTTTGAATGTTCCAAAATACAGCCATCAAAACAGGCCTGTGCAGTGAAGAATTTTGAATGTTCCAAAATACTCCGCAGCTGCACTCGGAGTTAAGGAGGTGGGACTAAGCAGTTTTGGGGGCTGTAATCCGCAAGGAAAGCAACCGTGAATGTTGCTGGGTTGTAAGGGAATACACAACCAGAGACTGTTACAGAAATTGTGTTTTCCTTGAACATTTTTGTGACAGTTTTAAAATGGTCTTAAATAAGTTGCACTTTTTCTCCTTAGGGAATTTACTTACATATGAAGTTTTACACTTGTATGTAATGTTCTTCAAAACACTATGGTGTTCATGTTACCGTCTACCAACCCCTCTTCTTAGTTCATCGGAAGGGGTAGCCCGAGACGTGCTACTTTTAACAAGGGGGGGAATGTAGCGCCCCACAGAGTGGGTCACTACAAATGTCATCTTATGTGACCCTATACTGTGTACTGTGAAGGTATAGTGAGATCCAGTCAACCTGTTTAGCATACACAAAGTTTCCACAGCCATTATCTCTTTAAGAAAAGGGGTGGAGCTACAGACTGGAAGAGGGTCTCTCTCTTTTCAGTTCCAGATCAGAGTGTGCAGGAGAGAGGAGAGGTGTGTGGAGGTGCAGTGTGTGCTGCAAGCCTCATGGTGTGATAGCACAGGAGGCCGTGGACCTGCAGAGGTGAGATGAGACCTCACAGGGACGGAGCTGCAGTTATAGGGACCATCAATTCCTAACTAGTGTGAGAAACACTTAGAAAATTGAGAGACTCACTGGGACCGAGGCCTAGTGAATGCAAGATTCCTGGAGGCTCAGTAACATACAGAGTTGGGGTGAGTGTATCCAGCATCCCAAAGAACTCGCGTTACCTGCTGTCCAGAAGGGGGATCTACCCCAGTTGTACCTTTGAGCTCCTGGAACCCAGGACCAGAGGAAACCTATTAGAGAGTTTGAGCAGCAGTGAAAGGCTGAATCATACTGGTGGTAAAAGGGAGGACTAGCAATCTCACTATACTGGAGCAAGGTGACTCCTCCTGTAAACATCTGTTATCTCCTGCTGACTACAGAAAGTAAACTGTAAGTGTTTGGTTAACCCCTGTCTGGGACCTGTGTTCTTTCATCGATCCCCCCTCTGTTACTCCTCCTGGGAAACATCCCTTCTTCACCTATATCATCTGGCCCCTGGGACCTGCCCTGGTTGGGGAGGGTATAACATCTGGCACTGCATCACCACCTATTCCCAGAGGCCCTATCTACAGTGCCCGGCTTCACCTCAAGCCGAAACCCCAACTGGCGTCACGACAAACTTTTATTTTTCTTTATTTTTTCTTTCATCCATTTTTGCTTAAAAACTCCCCTTTTTTCAAGGCGCTGCCGCCCCTGGTGTCGGGGCCTGCTCGCACCGTGAATCTACATAGGCCGAGCCGGGGCGACTCACAAGCTTATTGCCTTATCTCGTATGGCTGCCGTAACAGTTGAATGGCTCCTTCTAGATTTATACTCCATGCATGACAGCAAAAAACCAAGGTTGTGTGCATGCACGGTTATCCAAAGTTGCATGGAAAAACAAGATGAGTGAAATGTACCGTCTGAAAAACATAGTCATTGGGTAGGGTTCCACATAGAGGAGTCCACTGCTAAAAAACAGTAGGCCCCTTGAAATAAAAAAGCAGCGCAGATGCAAGAACCCACAGAATAACTATTGTGGGCATATATACGGTGTATATGGTGAGGAGAGAGAGAGAGAGAGAGGGGAGAGAAAGAAAGAAAGAAAGAGAGAGAGAGAGAGAGAGAAGAGAGAGAGGGAGAGAAAGAGAGAGAGAGAGAGACAATGAGAGAGAGACAATGAGAGAGAGACAATGAATGAGAGACAATGAATGAGAGGGACAATGAATGAGAGACAATGAATGAGAGACAATGAATGAAAGAGAGAATGAATGAATATAATAAATAAGAAAGACAAGCCAAATGAATCTTCATAATGCAAATGATGTCATCCTATAGGAGGACTGCACTACAATTATCTGCTACATGGACTGCCAAACAACCACAAAAATGGCAGAAAAACACATCTAATTACATATGCAAAAAATCCAGCCAATCAGCATGACGGGTTTAGGAGTTAGGGTGAATACTTAGAATTGATTGGGACACTCTACTTGTCCCAAAAAGATGGCTACTTAAGCTTATGGAGATTGTCATGACTAAGTAAAAAAGCCACAGAATAAGTGTGTAGAAATATCTACGGTGCTAATGGGGAGAGGAGAGAGACCCCCTCCCCCCGGGAGGCGGCTTCCCTGTAGAACAGCAATAGTACACCTTCCAGCTCTTCTAGGTGTTGGGAAATTGAGCCAGGCCCTTTATTCTGACTGTCAGTTTGCAGCAGCAATGGATGGAGAATATCCTGATTTGCTGTACTGTACCTTATGAGGTATTTACCTTTCTCTGGATGGGGGAGGGGGGATTGCAGGTTGAACAGGAATGGACATGCAGTGTGTCCTCTTTTGATGCCTGCATTTCTGCGACATTTTGGGGAAAATCCCTCAATGTTGAGGACTCTATGCACACAGTGCAATCCAAGGCAAGTAGGTGTTGAGAGGAGGGGGGAAAAAAAAAAAAAAAAAAACAGAAAAAAAACTACAACTCCGAAGAATCTCAATATTGTAGTTGATGTCCAGCATCATGCGTACATGCCTATTGTCACTTTTATATGCTGTTGTCTCCCCCTTTGTGGTCCTGCACATACAGTAGGAGTCAGCTGCTAAGGGAGAGTTGGCTACAGAAAACCCAAGATGGCAGCCCCCCAGCCAAAATTGAGGCGAAATTGCATAGGTAGAAGACTGAGAGTGTCACAATAAAAACTGACTTTAACTCTGGGAGATGCCTTACTAGATTTCTGCTGCCAGCCCGCTGGTTGCTAGGTAGCTTTACTGTGATGCTGCTCAGTGTTCCAACATATGCAAATTAATCTTACTTTTCTGTGGGGCTGGCAGCTAGAATTTCAGCAACAAACCTAAGGGCTATGCAAGCTTATTGCATGAGCCCTATCTCGTATGGCTGCCGTAAACAGTTGAATGGCTCCTTCTAGATTTATACTCATGCATGACAGCAAAAATCCAAGGTTGTGTGCATGCACGGGTTATCCAAAGTTGCATGGAAAAACAAGATGGGTGAAATGTCCCGTCTGAAAACATAGTCATTGGGTAGGGTTTCCACATAGAGAGTCACTGCTAAAAAACAGTAGGGCCCTTGAAATAAAAAAGCAGCGCAGATGCAAGAACCCCACAGAATAAATATTGTGGGCATATATACGGTGTATATGGTGAGGAGAGGGGAGAGAGAGAGAGAGGGAGAGAAGAGAGAGAAAGAGAGAGAAAGAGAGAGAGAGGACAATGAGAGAGAGGACAATGATTGAGAGACAATGAGAGAGAGGACAATGAATTGAGAGACAATGAATGAGAGACAATGAATGAGAGGACAATGAGAGAGAGGACAATGAGAGAGAAACAATGAATGAGAAAACAATGAATGAGAGACAATGAATGAGAGACAATGAGAGAGAGGACAATGAATGAGAGACAATGAATGAGAGACAATGAATGAAAGAGAGAATGAATGAATATAATAAATAAGAAAGGACAAGCCAAATGAATCTTCATAATGCAGATGATGTCATCCTATAGGAGGACTGCACTACAATTATCTGCTACATGACTGCCAAACAACCACAAAAATGGCAGAAAACACATCTAATTACATATGCAAAAATCCAGCCAATCAGCATGACGGGTTTTAGAGTTAGGGTGAATACTTAGCATTGATTGGACACTCGACTTGTCCAAAAAAGATGGCTACTTAAGCTTATGGAGATTGTCCATGACTAAGTAAAAAGCCACAGAATAAGTGTGTAGAAATATCTACGGTGCTAATGGGGAGAGGAGAGAGGACCCCCTCCCCCGGGAGGCGACTTCCCTGTAGAAACAGCAATAGTACACCTTCCAGCTCTTCCAGGTGTTGGGAAATTGAGCTAGGCCTTTATTCTGACTGTCAGTTTGCAGCAGCAATGGATGGAGAATATCCTGATTTGCTGTACTGTACCTTATGAGGTATTTACCTTTCTCTGGATGGGGGAGGGGGGATTGCAGGTTGAAACAGGATGGGACATGCAGTGTGGTCTCTTTTGATGCCTGCATTTCTGCGACATTTTGGGAAAATCCCTCAATGTTGAGAATCTATGCACACAGTGCAATTCAAGGCAAGTAGGTGTTGAGAAGAGAAGGAAAAAAAAAAAAACGGAAAAAAAACGACAACTCTGAAAAATCTCAATATTGTAGGTGATGTCAGCATCATGCGTAACATGCCTATTGTCACTTTTTATATGCTGTTGTCTCTCCTTTGTGGTCTGCACATACAGTAGGAGTCAGCTGTTAAGCAAGAGGTTGGCTACAGAAACCCAAGATGGCAGCCCCCAGCCAAAATTGAGGCGAAATTGCATAGGTAGAAGACTGAGAGTGTCACAATAAAAACTGACTTTAACTCTGGGAGATGCCTTACTAGATTTCTGCTGCCAGCCCGCTGGTTGCTAGGTAGCTTTTACTGTGATGCTGCTCAGTGTTCCAACATATGCAAATTAATCTTACTTTTCTGTGGGGGCTGGCAGCTAGAATTTCAGCAACAAACCTAAGGGCTATGCAAGCTTATTGCATGAGCCCTATCTCGTATGGCTGCCGTAACAGTTGAATGGCTCCTTCTAGATTTATACTCATGCATGACAGCAAAAAACCAAGGGTTGTGTGCATGCTCGGTTATCCAAAGTTGCATGGAAAAAACAAGATGGGGTGAAATGTCCCCGTCTGAAAACATAGTCATTGGGTAGGGTTTCCACATAGAGAGTCACTGCTAAAAACAGTAGGCCCTTGAAATAAAAAAAGCAGCGCAGATGCAAGAACCCACAGAATAAACTATTGTGGGCATATATACGGTGTATATGGTGAGGAGAGAGAGAGAGGGAGAGGGAA
>NW_027440024.1:0-30699 GCF_031893055.1 Leptodactylus fuscus
TCCTCCCGGGGCGGAGTGAGCGTCTCATTGTGCCCACATGTAATGTGTATTGGCCCCCCAGTGACTGGGGCACCAGGGCGCAGCCAGCAGGTCATATTGCTGGGATCATTGCCTGCCTGGATTACGTGCAATGTTATGGAGGTCCACGCTCGGTCCACGGGACAGGTCATACATGGTTCTCCCCCAGTACCCCACATGTGTGGGGGCCACATGGATGTTAAGTGCATGAAATTCCCTGCCCACTGCTCCATTCTGCTGTGATTGCACCTCATTGTCCAGGAGTAGCCACCATGACACCCTGCCCTAATGCCTACCAAATATAAGCGCCCCTGTACCTCGCCTTCATAGCCAGAGGAGACTGCAGAAGTCATGACACCCCGGACAGGCTGGGGTCCCTGGCGCCTCGTGTTCTGCTGATGTGTCTTGTGGCAGCTGCAAAGTGACTGGGTGATGACAGCGGCTCCCTGCACCCACATAATCCCCAAATCCAGAACATTCCATCACCCAAAGCGCCCTAAGGACTCAACCTCAACGGGGCCTTACATGTCAGCACAGGGGACTTATACCCCAGTCACATCCAGAGCTGCAGTCATTATTCTGCTCTTACATCATGTCTTATACTCCAGTCACATCCAGAGCTGCGGTCACTATTCTGCCCTCACATCATGTCTTATACTCCAGTCACCTCCAGAGCTGCAGTCACTATTCTGCTGTTACATCATGTCTTATACCCCAGTCACATCCAGAGCTGCAGTCATTATTCTGCTCTTACATCATGTCTTATACTCCAGTCACATCCAGAGCTGCAGTCATTATTCTGCTCTTACATCATGTCTTATACTCCAGTCACATCCAGAGCTGCAGTCACTATTCTGCCCTCACATCATGTCTTATACTCCAGTCACCTCCAGAGCTGCAGTCACTATTCTGCTGTTATATCATGTCTTATTCTCCAGTCACCTCCAGAGCTGCAGTCATTATTCTGCTGTTATATCATGTCTTATATTCCAGTCACATCCAGAGCTGCAGTCATTATTCTGCTCTTACATCATGTCTTATACTCCAGTCACCTCCAGAGCTGCAGTCACTATTCTGCTGTTACATCATGTCTTATACTCCAGTCACCTCCAGAGCTGCAGTCACTAATCTGCTGTTATATCAGGTCTTATACTCCAGTCACCTCCAGAGCTGCAGTCACTATTCTGCTGTTATATCAGGTCTTATACTCCAGTCACCTCCAGAGCTGCAGTCACTATTCCGCTCTTACATCAGGTCTTATACTCCAGTCACCTCCAGAGCTGCGGTCACTATTCTGCTATTACATCATGTCTTATACTCCAGTCACCTCCAGAGCTGCACTCACTATTCTGCTGTTACATCAGGTCTTATACTCCAGTCACCTCCAGAGCTGCAGTCACTATTCTGCTGTTATATCATGCCTTATACTCCAGTCACCTCCAGAGCAGCGGTCACTATTCTGCTATTACATCAGGCCTTATACTCCAGTCACCTCCAGAGCTGCAGTCATTATTCTGCTATTACATCAGGTCTTATACTCCAGTCACCTCCAGAGCTGCAGTCACTATTCTGCTCTTACATCAGGTTTTATACGCCAGTCACATCCAGAGCTGCAGTCACTATTCTGCTCTTACATCATGTCTAATACTCCAGTCACATCCAGAGCTGCAGTCACTATTCTGCTATTACATCAGGTCTTATACTCCAGTCACATCCAGAGCTGCAGTCACTATTCTGCTATTACATCATGTCTTATACTCCAGTCACATCCAGAGCTGCAGTCACTATTCTGCTGTTATATCAGGTCTTATACTCCAGTCACCTCCAGAGCTGCAGTCACTATTCTGCTGTTACATCAGGTCTTATACTCCAGTCACCTCCAGAGCTGCAGTCACTATTCTGCTCTTACATCATGTCTTATACTCCAGTCACATCCAGAGCTGCAGTCATTATTCTGCTCTTACATCATGTCTTATACTCCAGTCACTTCCAGAGCTGCAGTCACTATTCTGCTGTTACATCATGTCTTATACTCCAGTCACATCCAGAGCTGCAGTCACTATTCTGCTGTTACATCAGGTCTTATACTCCAGTCACCTACAGAGCTGCAGTCACTATTCTGCTGTTACATCAGGTCTTATACTCCAGTCACATCCAGAGCTGCAGTCACTATTCTGCTGTTACATCAGGTCTTATACTCCAGTCACCTCCAGAGCTGCAGTCACTATTCTGTCACATCAGGTCTTATACTCCAGTCACCTCCAGAGCTGCAGTCACTATTCTGCTCTTACATCAGGTCTTATACTCCAGTCACCTCCAGAGCTGCAGTCACTATTCTGCTGTTACATCATGTCTTATACTCCAGTCACCTCCAGAGCTGCAGTCACTATTCTGCTGTTACATCATGTCTTATACTCCAGTCACCTCCAGAGCTGCAGTCACTATTCTGCTCTTACATCAGGTCTTATACTCCAGTCACTTCCAGAGCTGCAGTCATTATTCTGCTGTTATATCATGTCTTATACTCCAGTCACCTCCAGAGCTGCGGTCACTATTCTGCTATTACATCAGGTCTTATACTCCAGTCACTTCCAGAGCTGCAGTCTTTATTCTGCTGTTATATCATGTCTTATACTCCAGTCACCTCCAGAGCTGCGGTCACTATTCTGCTATTACATCAGGTCTTATACTCCAGTCACTTCCAGAGCTGCAGTCATTATTCTGCTGTTATATCATGTCTTATACTCCAGTCACCTCCAGAGCTACAGTCACTATTCTGCTGTTACATCAGGTCTTATTCTCCAGTCACTTCCAGAGCTGCAGTCACTATTCTGCTGTTACATCATGTCTTATACTCCAGTCACCTCCAGAGCTGCAGTCATTATTCTGCTGTTATATCAGGTCTTATACTCCAGTCACATCCAGAGCTGCAGTCACTATTCTGCTGTTACATCATGTCTTATACTCCAGTCACCTCCAGAGCTGCAGTCACTATTCTGCAGTTACATCATGTCTTATACTCCAGTCACCTCCAGAGCTGCAGTCACTATTCTGCTATTACATCAGGTCTTATACTCCAGTCACCTCCAGAGCTGCAGTCATTATTCTGCTGTTATATCATGTCTTATACTCCAGTCACCTCCAGAGCTGCAGTCATTATTCTGCTGTTACATCATGTCTTATTCTCCAGTCACCTCCAGAGCTGCAGTCACTATTCTGCTCTTACATCAGGTCTTATACTCCAGTCACTTCCAGAGCTGCAGTCACTATTCTGCTGTTACATCATGTCTTATACTCCAGTCACCTCCAGAGCTGCAGTCACTATTCTGTTGTACATCATGTCTTATACTCCAGTCACCTCCAGAGCTGCAGTCACTATTCTGCTGTTATATCAGGTCTTATTCTCCAGTCACCTCCAGAGCTGCAGTCACTATTCTGCTATTACATCAGGTCTTATACTCCAGTCACCTCCAGAGCTGCAGTCACTATTCTGCTGTTATATCATGTCTTATACTCCAGTCACCTCCAGAGCTGCAGTCACTATTCTGCTCTTACATCATGTCTTATACTCCAGTCACCTCCAGAGCTGCAGTCATTATTCTGCTGTTACATCATGTCTTATTCTCCAGTCACCTCCAGAGCTGCAGTCACTATTCTGCTGTTACATCAGGTCTTATACTCCAGTCACCTCCAGAGCTGCGGTCACTATTCTGCTGTTACATCAGGTCTTATACTCCAGTCACCTCCAGAGCTGCAGTCACTATTCTGCTGTTACATCAGGTCTTATACTCCAGTCACATCCAGAGCTGCAGTCACTATTCTGCAGTTACATCAGGTCTTATACTCCAGTCACCTCCAGAGCTGCGGTCACTATTCTGCTGTTACATCATGTCTTATACTCCAGTCACCTCCAGAGCTGCAGTCACTATTCTGCTCTTACATCATGTCTTATACTCCAGTCACCTCCAGAGCTGCAGTCATTATTCTGCTGTTACATCATGTCTTATACTCCAGTCACCTCCAGAGCTGCAGTCACTATTCTGCTGTTACATCAGGTCTTATTCTCCAGTCACTTCCAGAGCTGCAGTCACTATTCTGCTCTTACATCATGTCTTATACTCCAGTCACCTCCAGAGCTGCAGTCATTATTCTGCTGTTACATCAGGTCTTATTCTCCAGTCACCTCCAGAGCTGCAGTCACTATTCTGCTGTTATATCAGGTCTTATACTCCAGTCACCTCCAGAGCTGCAGTCATTATTCTGCTGTTACATCATGTCTTATACTCCAGTCACCTCCAGAGCTGCAGTCACTATTCTGCTGTTACATCAGGTCTTATTCTCCAGTCACCTCCAGAGCTGCAGTCACTATTCTGCTCTTACATCATGTCTTATACTCCAGTCACCTCCAGAGCTGCAGTCACTATTCTGCTGTTATATCATGTCTTATACTCCAGTCACCTCCAGAGCTGCAGTCACTATTCTTCTGTTATATCATGTCTTATACTCCAGTCACCTCCAGAGCTGCAGTCACTATTCTGCTGTTATATCATGTCTTATACTCCAGTCACCTCCAGAGCTGCAGTCACTATTCTGCAGTTACATCATGTCTTATTCTCCAGTCACTTCCAGAGCTGCAGTCATTATTCTGCTGTTACATCAGGTCTTATACTCCAGTCACTTCCAGAGCTGCAGTCACTATTCTGCTGTTATATCATGTCTTATACTCCAGTCACCTCCAGAGCTGCAGTCACTATTCTGCTGTTATATCATGTCTTATACTCCAGTCACCTCCAGAGCTGCAGTCACTATTCTGCTGTTATATCATGTCTTATACTCCAGTCACCTCCAGAGCTGCAGTCACTATTCTGCTCTTACATCATGTCTTATACTCCAGTCACCTCCAGAGCTGCAGTCACTATTCTGCTGTTACATCATGCCTTATACTCCAGTCACCTCCAGAGCTGCAGTCATTATTCTGCTGTTACATCATGTCTTATACTCCAGTCACATCCAGAGCTGCAGTCACTATTCTGCTGTTACATCATGTCTTATACTCCAGTCACATCCAGAGCTGCAGTCACTATTCTGCTGTTATATCATGTCTTATACTCCAGTCACCTCCAGAGCTGCAGTCACTATTCTGCTGTTACATCATGTCTTATACTCCAGTCACCTCCAGAGCTGCAGTCACTATTCTGCTATTACATCATGTCTTATACTCCAGTCACCTCCAGAGCTGCAGTCACTATTCTGCTGTTACATCATGTCTTATACTCCAGTCACCTCCAGAGCTGCAGTCACTATTCTGCTGTTACATCATGTCTTATTCTCCAGTCACCTCCAGAGCTGCAGTCACTATTCTGCTGTTACATCATGCCTTATACTCCAGTCACCTCCAGAGCTGCAGTCATTATTCTGCTGTTACATCATGTCTTATACTCCAGTCACATCCAGAGCTGCAGTCACTATTCTGCTGTTACATCATGTCTTATACTCCAGTCACATCCAGAGCTGCAGTCACTATTCTGCTGTTATATCATGTCTTATACTCCAGTCACCTCCAGAGCTGCAGTCACTATTCTGCTGTTACATCATGTCTTATACTCCAGTCACCTCCAGAGCTGCAGTCACTATTCTGCTATTACATCATGTCTTATACTCCAGTCACCTCCAGAGCTGCAGTCACTATTCTGCTGTTACATCATGTCTTATACTCCAGTCACCTCCAGAGCTGCAGTCACTATTCTGCTGTTACATCATGTCTTATTCTCCAGTCACCTCCAGAGCTGCAGTCATTATTCTGCTGTTACATCATGTCTTATTCTCCAGTCACCTCCAGGGCTGCAGTCATTATTCTGCTGTTACATCATGTCTTATACTCCAGTCACCTCCAGAGCTGCAGTCACTATTCTGCTGTTATATCATGTCTTATACTCCAGTCACCTCCAGAGCTGCAGTCACTATTCTGCTGTTACATCATGTCTTATACTCCAGTCACCTCCAGAGCTGCAGTCACTATTCTGCTGTTATATCATGTCTTATACTCCAGTCACCTCCAGAGCTGCAGTCATTATTCTGCTGTTACATCATGTCTTATTCTCCAGTCACCTCCAGGGCTGCAGTCATTATTCTGCTGTTACATCATGTCTTATACTCCAGTCACCTCCAGAGCTGCAGTCACTATTCTGCTGTTATATCAGGTCTTATTCTCCAGTCACCTCCAGAGCTGCAGTCACTATTCTGCTGTTACATCATGTCTTATACTCCAGTCACCTCCAGAGCTGCAGTCACTATTCTGCTGTTATATCATGTCTTATACTCCAGTCACCTCCAGAGCTGCAATCACTATTCTGCTCTTACATCATGTCTTATACTCCAGTCACCTCTAGAGCTGCAATCACTATTCTGCTCTTACATCATGTCTTATACTCCAGTCACCTCTAGAGCTGCAATCACTATTCTGCTGTTACATCATGTCTTATACTCCAGTCACATCCAGAGCTGCAGTCACTATTCTGCTGTTACATTGTCTCATACTCCAGTCACATCCAGAGCTGCAGTCATTATTCTGCTCTTACATCAGGTCTTATACTCCAGTCACCTCCAGAGCTGCAGTCACTATTCTGCTCTTACATCATGTCTTATACTCCAGTCACCTCCAGAGCTGCAGTCATTATTCTGCTGTCAGATCAGGTCTTATACTCCAGTCACATCCAGAGCTGCAGTCACTATTCTGCTGTCAGATCAGGTCTTATACTCCAGTCACCTCCAGAGCTGCAGTCACTATTCTGCAGTTACATCAGGTCTTATACTCCAGTCACCTCCAGAGCTGCAGTCACTATTCTGCTGTTATATCATGTCTTATACTCCAGTCACCTCCAGAGCTGCAGTCACTATTCTGCTGTCAGATCAGGTCTTATACTCCAGTCACCTCCAGAGCTGCAGTCACTATTCTGCTGTTACATCATGTCTTATTCTCCAGTCACATCCAGAGCTGCAGTCACTATTCTGCTGTTACATCAGGTCTTATACTCCAGTCACATCCAGAGCTGCAGTCACTATTCTGCTGTTACATCAGGTCTTATACTCCAGTCACATCCAGAGCTGCAGTCACTATTCTGCGGTTACATCATGTCTAATACTCCAGTCACCTCCAGAGCTGCAGTCACTATTCTGCTGTTACATCATGTCTTATACTCCAGTCACCTCCAGAGCTGCAGTCACTATTCTGCTGTTACATCATGTCTTATACTCCAGTCACCTCCAGAGCTGCAGTCACTATTCTGCTGTTACATCATGTCTTATACTCCAGTCACCTCCAGAGCTGCAGTCACTATTCTGCTATTACATCAGGTCTTATACTCCAGTCACATCCAGAGCTGCAGTCACTATTCTGCTGTTATATCATGTCTTATACTCCAGTCACATCCAGAGCTGCAGTCACTATTCTGCTGTTATATCATGTCTTATACTCCAGTCACATCCAGAGCTGCAGTCACTATTCTGCAGTTACATCAGGTCTTATACTCCAGTCACCTCCAGAGCTGCAGTCACTATTCTGCTGTCACATCAGGTCTTATACTCCAGTCACCTCCAGAGCTGCAGTCACTATTCTGCTGTTACATCATGTCTTATCCTCCAGTCACCTCCAGAGCTGCAGTCACTATTCTGCAGTTACATCAGGTCTTATTCTCCAGTCACCTCCAGAGCTGCAGTCACTATTCTGCTGTTACATCATGTCTTATACTCCAGTCACCTCCAGAGCTGCAGTCACTATTCTGCTGTTACATCATGTCTTATACTCCAGTCACCTCCAGAGCTGCAGTCATTATTCTGCTGTTACATCATGTCTTATACTCCAGTCACCTCCAGAGCTGCAGTCACTATTCTGCTGTCAGATCAGGTCTTATACTCCAGTCACATCCAGAGCTGCAGTCACTATTCTGCAGTCAGATCAGGTCTTATACTCCAGTCACCTCCAGAGCTGCAGTCACTATTCTGCGGTTACATCATGTCTAATACTCCAGTCACCTCCAGAGCTGCAGTCACTATTCTGCTGTTACATCATGTCTTATACTCCAGTCACCTCCAGAGCTGCAGTCACTATTCTGCTGTTACATCAGGTCTTATACTCCAGTCACATCCAGAGCTGCAGTCACTATTCTGCTGTTACATCAGGTCTTATACTCCAGTCACATCCAGAGCTGCAGTCACTATTCTGCTGTTACATCAGGTCTTATACTCCAGTCACATCCAGAGCTGCAGTCACTATTCTGCTGTTACATCAGGTCTTATACTCCAGTCACATCCAGAGCTGCAGTCACTATTCTGCGGTTACATCATGTCTAATACTCCAGTCACCTCCAGAGCTGCAGTCACTATTCTGCTGTTACATCATGTCTTATACTCCAGTCACCTCCAGAGCTGCAGTCACTATTCTGCTGTTACATCATGTCTTATACTCCAGTCACCTCCAGAGCTGCAGTCACTATTCTGCTGTTACATCATGTCTTATACTCCAGTCACCTCCAGAGCTGCAGTCACTATTCTGCTATTACATCAGGTCTTATACTCCAGTCACATCCAGAGCTGCAGTCACTATTCTGCTGTTATATCATGTCTTATACTCCAGTCACATCCAGAGCTGCAGTCACTATTCTGCTGTTATATCATGTCTTATACTCCAGTCACATCCAGAGCTGCAGTCACTATTCTGCAGTTACATCAGGTCTTATACTCCAGTCACCTCCAGAGCTGCAGTCACTATTCTGCTGTCACATCAGGTCTTATACTCCAGTCACCTCCAGAGCTGCAGTCACTATTCTGCTGTTACATCATGTCTTATCCTCCAGTCACCTCCAGAGCTGCAGTCACTATTCTGCAGTTACATCAGGTCTTATTCTCCAGTCACCTCCAGAGCTGCAGTCACTATTCTGCTGTTACATCATGTCTTATACTCCAGTCACCTCCAGAGCTGCAGTCACTATTCTGCTGTTACATCATGTCTTATACTCCAGTCACCTCCAGAGCTGCAGTCATTATTCTGCTGTTACATCATGTCTTATACTCCAGTCACCTCCAGAGCTGCAGTCACTATTCTGCTGTCAGATCAGGTCTTATACTCCAGTCACATCCAGAGCTGCAGTCACTATTCTGCAGTCAGATCAGGTCTTATACTCCAGTCACCTCCAGAGCTGCAGTCACTATTCTGCTGTTACATCATGTCTTATTCTCCAGTCACATCCAGAGCTGCAGTCACTATTCTGCTGTTACATCAGGTCTTATACTCCAGTCACATCCAGAGCTGCAGTCACTATTCTGCTGTTACATCAGGTCTTATACTCCAGTCACATCCAGAGCTGCAGTCACTATTCTGCGGTTACATCATGTCTAATACTCCAGTCACCTCCAGAGCTGCAGTCACTATTCTGCTGTTACATCATGTCTTATACTCCAGTCACCTCCAGAGCTGCAGTCACTATTCTGCTGTTATATCATGTCTAATACTCCAGTCACCTCCAGAGCTGCAGTCACTATTCTGCTGTTATATCATGTCTTATACTCCAGTCACATCCAGAGCTGCAGTCACTATTCTGCTATTACATCATGTCTTATACTCCAGTCACCTCCAGAGCTGCAGTCACTATTCTGCTGTTATATCATGTCTTATACTCCAGTCACATCCAGAGCTGCAGTCACTATTCTGCTGTTATATCATGTCTTATACTCCAGTCACATCCAGAGCTGCAGCCACTATTCTGCAGTTACATCATGTCTTATACTCCAGTCACCTCCAGAGCTGCAGTCACTATTCTGCTGTCACATCAGGTCTTATACTCCAGTCACCTCTAGAGCTGCAGTCACTATTCTGCTATTACATCAGGTCTTATACTCCAGTCACATCCAGAGCTGCAGTCACTATTCTGCTGTTATATCATGTCTTATACTCCAGTCACATCCAGAGCTGCAGCCACTATTCTGCAGTTACATCAGGTCTTATACTCCAGTCACCTCTAGAGCTGCAGTCACTATTCTGCTGTTACATCATGTCTTATCCTCCAGTCACCTCCAGAGCTGCAGTCACTATTCTGCAGTTACATCAGGTCTTATTCTCCAGTCACCTCCAGAGCTGCAGTCACTATTCTGCAGTTACATCATGTCTCATACTCCAGTCACATCCAGAGCTGCAGTCACTATTCTGCTGTTACATCATGTCTCATACTCCAGTCACATCCAGAGCTGCAGTCACTATTCTGCTGTTACATCATGTCTTATACTCCAGTCACCTCCAGAGCTGCGGTCACTATTCTGCTGTTACATCAGGTCTTATACTCCAGTCACCTCCAGAGCTGCAGTCACTATTCTGCTGTTACATCAGGTCTTATTCTCCAGTCACCTCCAGAGCTGCAGTCACTATTCTGCTGTTAGGTGTAGTCTTATACTCCAGTCACCTCCAGAGCTGCAGTCACTATTCTGCTGTTACATTGTCTCATACTCCAGTCACATCCAGAGCTGCAGTCACTATTCTGCTGTTACATTGTCTCATACTCCAGTCACATCCAGAGCTGCAGTCACTATTCTGCTGTTACATTGTCTCATACTCCAGTCACATCCAGAGCTGCAGTCACTATTCTGCAGTTACATCATGTCTCATACTCCAGTCACATCCAGAGCTGCAGTCACTATTCTGCTCTTACATCATGTCTTATACTCCAGTCACCTCCAGAGCTGCAGTCATTATTCTGTTGTTACATCATGTCTTATACTCCAGTCACCTCCAGAGCTGCAGTCACTATTCTGCTCTTACATCATGTCTTATACTCCAGTCACCTCCAGAGCTGCGGTCACTATTCTGCTGTTACATCAGGTCTTATACTCCAGTCACCTCCAGAGCTGCAGTCACTATTCTGCTGTCAGATCAGGTCTTATACTCCAGTCACATCCAGAGCTGCAGTCACTATTCTGCAGTTACATCATGTCTTATACTCCAGTCACCTCCAGAGCTGCAGTCACTATTCTGCTGTTACATCATGTCTTATACTCCAGTCACCTCCAGAGCTGCAGTCACTATTCTGCTATTACATCATGTCTTATACTCCAGTCACCTCCAGAGCTGCAGTCACTATTCTGCTGTTACATCATGTCTTATACTCCAGTCACCTCCAGAGCTGCAGTCACTATTCTGCTGTTACATCATGTCTTATTCTCCAGTCACCTCCAGAGCTGCAGTCATTATTCTGCTGTTACATCATGTCTTATTCTCCAGTCACCTCCAGAGCTGCAGTCATTATTCTGCTGTTACATCATGTCTTATACTCCAGTCACCTCCAGAGCTGCAGTCACTATTCTGCAGATACATCAGGTCTTATACTCCAGTCACATCCAGAGCTGCAGTCACTATTCTGCGGTTACATCATGTCTAATACTCCAGTCACCTCCAGAGCTGCAGTCACTATTCTGCTGTTACATCATGTCTTATACTCCAGTCACCTCCAGAGCTGCAGTCACTATTCTGCTGTTATATCATGTCTTATACTCCAGTCACATCCAGAGCTGCAGTCACTATTCTGCTGTTATATCATGTCTTATACTCCAGTCACATCCAGAGCTGCAGCCACTATTCTGCAGTTACATCATGTCTTATACTCCAGTCACCTCCAGAGCTGCAGTCACTATTCTGCTGTCACATCAGGTCTTATACTCCAGTCACCTCTAGAGCTGCAGTCACTATTCTGCTATTACATCAGGTCTTATACTCCAGTCACATCCAGAGCTGCAGTCACTATTCTGCTGTTATATCATGTCTTATACTCCAGTCACATCCAGAGCTGCAGCCACTATTCTGCAGTTACATCAGGTCTTATACTCCAGTCACCTCTAGAGCTGCAGTCACTATTCTGCTGTTACATCAGGTCTTATTCTCCAGTCACCTCCAGAGCTGCAGTCACTATTCTGCAGTTACATCAGGTCTTATTCTCCAGTCACCTCCAGAGCTGCAGTCACTATTCTGCAGTTACATCATGTCTCATACTCCAGTCACATCCAGAGCTGCAGTCACTATTCTGCTGTTACATCATGTCTCATACTCCAGTCACATCCAGAGCTGCAGTCACTATTCTGCTGTTACATCATGTCTTATACTCCAGTCACCTCCAGAGCTGCGGTCACTATTCTGCTGTTACATCAGGTCTTATACTCCAGTCACCTCCAGAGCTGCAGTCACTATTCTGCTGTTACATCAGGTCTTATTCTCCAGTCACCTCCAGAGCTGCAGTCACTATTCTGCTGTTAGGTGTAGTCTTATACTCCAGTCACCTCCAGAGCTGCAGTCACTATTCTGCTGTTACATTGTCTCATACTCCAGTCACATCCAGAGCTGCAGTCACTATTCTGCTGTTACATTGTCTCATACTCCAGTCACATCCAGAGCTGCAGTCACTATTCTGCTGTTACATTGTCTCATACTCCAGTCACATCCAGAGCTGCAGTCACTATTCTGCAGTTACATCATGTCTCATACTCCAGTCACATCCAGAGCTGCAGTCACTATTCTGCTCTTACATCATGTCTTATACTCCAGTCACCTCCAGAGCTGCAGTCATTATTCTGTTGTTACATCATGTCTTATACTCCAGTCACCTCCAGAGCTGCAGTCACTATTCTGCTCTTACATCATGTCTTATACTCCAGTCACCTCCAGAGCTGCGGTCACTATTCTGCTGTTACATCAGGTCTTATACTCCAGTCACCTCCAGAGCTGCAGTCACTATTCTGCTGTCAGATCAGGTCTTATACTCCAGTCACATCCAGAGCTGCAGTCACTATTCTGCAGTTACATCATGTCTTATACTCCAGTCACCTCCAGAGCTGCAGTCACTATTCTGCTGTTACATCATGTCTTATACTCCAGTCACCTCCAGAGCTGCAGTCACTATTCTGCTATTACATCATGTCTTATACTCCAGTCACCTCCAGAGCTGCAGTCACTATTCTGCTGTTACATCATGTCTTATACTCCAGTCACCTCCAGAGCTGCAGTCACTATTCTGCTGTTACATCATGTCTTATTCTCCAGTCACCTCCAGAGCTGCAGTCATTATTCTGCTGTTACATCATGTCTTATTCTCCAGTCACCTCCAGAGCTGCAGTCATTATTCTGCTGTTACATCATGTCTTATACTCCAGTCACCTCCAGAGCTGCAGTCACTATTCTGCAGATACATCAGGTCTTATACTCCAGTCACATCCAGAGCTGCAGTCACTATTCTGCTGTTATATCATGTCTTATACTCCAGTCACCTCCAGAGCTGCAATCACTATTCTGCTTCTACATCATGTCTTATACTCCAGTCACCTCCAGAGCTGCACTCACTATTCTGCTGTTACATCAGGTCTTATACTCCAGTCACCTCCAGAGCTGCAATCACTATTCTGCTCTTACATCATGTCTTATACTCCAGTCACCTCTAGAGCTGCAATCACTATTCTGCTGTTACATCATGTCTTATACTCCAGTCACATCCAGAGCTGCAGTCACTATTCTGCTGTTACATTGTCTCATACTCCAGTCACATCCAGAGCTGCAGTCACTATTCTGCTGTTATATCATGTCTTATACTCCAGTCACATCCAGAGCTGCAGTCACTATTCTGCTGTTACATTGTCTCATACTCCAGTCACATCCAGAGCTGCAGTCACTATTCTGCAGTTACATCAGGTCTTATACTCCAGTCACATCCAGAGCTGCACTCACTATTCTGCTCTTACATCATGTCTTATACTCCAGTCACCTCCAGAGCTGCAGTCATTATTCTGCTGTTATATCATGTCTTATACTCCAGTCACTTCCAGAGCTGCAGTCACTATTCTGCTCTTACATCATGTCTTATACTCCAGTCACATCCAGAGCTGCAGTCACTATTCTGCGGTTACATCATGTCTAATACTCCAGTCACCTCCAGAGCTGCAGTCACTATTCTGCTGTTACATCATGTCTTATACTCCAGTCACCTCCAGAGCTGCAGTCACTATTCTGCTGTTACATCAGGTCTTATACTCCAGTCACATCCAGAGCTGCAGTCACTATTCTGCTGTTACATCAGGTCTTATACTCCAGTCACATCCAGAGCTGCAGTCACTATTCTGCTGTTACATCAGGTCTTATACTCCAGTCACATCCAGAGCTGCAGTCACTATTCTGCTGTTACATCAGGTCTTATACTCCAGTCACATCCAGAGCTGCAGTCACTATTCTGCGGTTACATCATGTCTAATACTCCAGTCACCTCCAGAGCTGCAGTCACTATTCTGCTGTTACATCATGTCTTATACTCCAGTCACCTCCAGAGCTGCAGTCACTATTCTGCTGTTACATCATGTCTTATACTCCAGTCACCTCCAGAGCTGCAGTCACTATTCTGCTGTTACATCATGTCTTATACTCCAGTCACCTCCAGAGCTGCAGTCACTATTCTGCTATTACATCAGGTCTTATACTCCAGTCACATCCAGAGCTGCAGTCACTATTCTGCTGTTATATCATGTCTTATACTCCAGTCACATCCAGAGCTGCAGTCACTATTCTGCTGTTACATCATGTCTTATACTCCAGTCACCTCCAGAGCTGCAGTCACTATTCTGCTGTTACATCATGTCTTATCCTCCAGTCACCTCCAGAGCTGCAGTCACTATTCTGCAGTTACATCAGGTCTTATTCTCCAGTCACCTCCAGAGCTGCAGTCACTATTCTGCTGTTACATCATGTCTTATACTCCAGTCACCTCCAGAGCTGCAGTCACTATTCTGCTGTTACATCATGTCTTATACTCCAGTCACCTCCAGAGCTGCAGTCATTATTCTGCTGTTACATCATGTCTTATACTCCAGTCACCTCCAGAGCTGCAGTCACTATTCTGCTGTCAGATCAGGTCTTATACTCCAGTCACATCCAGAGCTGCAGTCACTATTCTGCAGTCAGATCAGGTCTTATACTCCAGTCACCTCCAGAGCTGCAGTCACTATTCTGCTGTTACATCATGTCTTATTCTCCAGTCACATCCAGAGCTGCAGTCACTATTCTGCTGTTACATCAGGTCTTATACTCCAGTCACATCCAGAGCTGCAGTCACTATTCTGCTGTTACATCAGGTCTTATACTCCAGTCACATCCAGAGCTGCAGTCACTATTCTGCGGTTACATCATGTCTAATACTCCAGTCACCTCCAGAGCTGCAGTCACTATTCTGCTGTTACATCATGTCTTATACTCCAGTCACCTCCAGAGCTGCAGTCACTATTCTGCTGTTATATCATGTCTAATACTCCAGTCACCTCCAGAGCTGCAGTCACTATTCTGCTGTTATATCATGTCTTATACTCCAGTCACATCCAGAGCTGCAGTCACTATTCTGCTATTACATCATGTCTTATACTCCAGTCACCTCCAGAGCTGCAGTCACTATTCTGCTGTTATATCATGTCTTATACTCCAGTCACATCCAGAGCTGCAGTCACTATTCTGCTGTTATATCATGTCTTATACTCCAGTCACATCCAGAGCTGCAGCCACTATTCTGCAGTTACATCATGTCTTATACTCCAGTCACCTCCAGAGCTGCAGTCACTATTCTGCTGTCACATCAGGTCTTATACTCCAGTCACCTCTAGAGCTGCAGTCACTATTCTGCTATTACATCAGGTCTTATACTCCAGTCACATCCAGAGCTGCAGTCACTATTCTGCTGTTATATCATGTCTTATACTCCAGTCACATCCAGAGCTGCAGCCACTATTCTGCAGTTACATCAGGTCTTATACTCCAGTCACCTCTAGAGCTGCAGTCACTATTCTGCTGTTACATCATGTCTTATCCTCCAGTCACCTCCAGAGCTGCAGTCACTATTCTGCAGTTACATCAGGTCTTATTCTCCAGTCACCTCCAGAGCTGCAGTCACTATTCTGCAGTTACATCATGTCTCATACTCCAGTCACATCCAGAGCTGCAGTCACTATTCTGCTGTTACATCATGTCTCATACTCCAGTCACATCCAGAGCTGCAGTCACTATTCTGCTGTTACATCATGTCTTATACTCCAGTCACCTCCAGAGCTGCGGTCACTATTCTGCTGTTACATCAGGTCTTATACTCCAGTCACCTCCAGAGCTGCAGTCACTATTCTGCTGTTACATCAGGTCTTATTCTCCAGTCACCTCCAGAGCTGCAGTCACTATTCTGCTGTTAGGTGTAGTCTTATACTCCAGTCACCTC
Organism: Leptodactylus fuscus; assembly: GCF_031893055.1. NCBI lineage: Eukaryota > Metazoa > Chordata > Amphibia > Anura > Leptodactylidae > Leptodactylus > Leptodactylus fuscus. The sequence continues at coordinate 16,287 of NW_027440024.1, forward strand.
CAGAGCTGCAGTCACTATTCTGCTGTTACATTGTCTCATACTCCAGTCACATCCAGAGCTGCAGTCACTATTCTGCTGTTACATTGTCTCATACTCCAGTCACATCCAGAGCTGCAGTCACTATTCTGCTGTTACATTGTCTCATACTCCAGTCACATCCAGAGCTGCAGTCACTATTCTGCAGTTACATCATGTCTCATACTCCAGTCACATCCAGAGCTGCAGTCACTATTCTGCTCTTACATCATGTCTTATACTCCAGTCACCTCCAGAGCTGCAGTCATTATTCTGTTGTTACATCATGTCTTATACTCCAGTCACCTCCAGAGCTGCAGTCACTATTCTGCTCTTACATCATGTCTTATACTCCAGTCACCTCCAGAGCTGCGGTCACTATTCTGCTGTTACATCAGGTCTTATACTCCAGTCACCTCCAGAGCTGCAGTCACTATTCTGCTGTCAGATCAGGTCTTATACTCCAGTCACATCCAGAGCTGCAGTCACTATTCTGCAGTTACATCATGTCTTATACTCCAGTCACCTCCAGAGCTGCAGTCACTATTCTGCTGTTACATCATGTCTTATACTCCAGTCACCTCCAGAGCTGCAGTCACTATTCTGCTATTACATCATGTCTTATACTCCAGTCACCTCCAGAGCTGCAGTCACTATTCTGCTGTTACATCATGTCTTATACTCCAGTCACCTCCAGAGCTGCAGTCACTATTCTGCTGTTACATCATGTCTTATTCTCCAGTCACCTCCAGAGCTGCAGTCATTATTCTGCTGTTACATCATGTCTTATTCTCCAGTCACCTCCAGAGCTGCAGTCATTATTCTGCTGTTACATCATGTCTTATACTCCAGTCACCTCCAGAGCTGCAGTCACTATTCTGCAGATACATCAGGTCTTATACTCCAGTCACATCCAGAGCTGCAGTCACTATTCTGCGGTTACATCATGTCTAATACTCCAGTCACCTCCAGAGCTGCAGTCACTATTCTGCTGTTACATCATGTCTTATACTCCAGTCACCTCCAGAGCTGCAGTCACTATTCTGCTGTTATATCATGTCTTATACTCCAGTCACATCCAGAGCTGCAGTCACTATTCTGCTGTTATATCATGTCTTATACTCCAGTCACATCCAGAGCTGCAGCCACTATTCTGCAGTTACATCATGTCTTATACTCCAGTCACCTCCAGAGCTGCAGTCACTATTCTGCTGTCACATCAGGTCTTATACTCCAGTCACCTCTAGAGCTGCAGTCACTATTCTGCTATTACATCAGGTCTTATACTCCAGTCACATCCAGAGCTGCAGTCACTATTCTGCTGTTATATCATGTCTTATACTCCAGTCACATCCAGAGCTGCAGCCACTATTCTGCAGTTACATCAGGTCTTATACTCCAGTCACCTCTAGAGCTGCAGTCACTATTCTGCTGTTACATCAGGTCTTATTCTCCAGTCACCTCCAGAGCTGCAGTCACTATTCTGCAGTTACATCAGGTCTTATTCTCCAGTCACCTCCAGAGCTGCAGTCACTATTCTGCAGTTACATCATGTCTCATACTCCAGTCACATCCAGAGCTGCAGTCACTATTCTGCTGTTACATCATGTCTCATACTCCAGTCACATCCAGAGCTGCAGTCACTATTCTGCTGTTACATCATGTCTTATACTCCAGTCACCTCCAGAGCTGCGGTCACTATTCTGCTGTTACATCAGGTCTTATACTCCAGTCACCTCCAGAGCTGCAGTCACTATTCTGCTGTTACATCAGGTCTTATTCTCCAGTCACCTCCAGAGCTGCAGTCACTATTCTGCTGTTAGGTGTAGTCTTATACTCCAGTCACCTCCAGAGCTGCAGTCACTATTCTGCTGTTACATTGTCTCATACTCCAGTCACATCCAGAGCTGCAGTCACTATTCTGCTGTTACATTGTCTCATACTCCAGTCACATCCAGAGCTGCAGTCACTATTCTGCTGTTACATTGTCTCATACTCCAGTCACATCCAGAGCTGCAGTCACTATTCTGCAGTTACATCATGTCTCATACTCCAGTCACATCCAGAGCTGCAGTCACTATTCTGCTCTTACATCATGTCTTATACTCCAGTCACCTCCAGAGCTGCAGTCATTATTCTGTTGTTACATCATGTCTTATACTCCAGTCACCTCCAGAGCTGCAGTCACTATTCTGCTCTTACATCATGTCTTATACTCCAGTCACCTCCAGAGCTGCGGTCACTATTCTGCTGTTACATCAGGTCTTATACTCCAGTCACCTCCAGAGCTGCAGTCACTATTCTGCTGTCAGATCAGGTCTTATACTCCAGTCACATCCAGAGCTGCAGTCACTATTCTGCTGTTACATCATGTCTTATACTCCAGTCACCTCCAGAGCTGCAGTCACTATTCTGCAGTTACATCATGTCTTATACTCCAGTCACCTCCAGAGCTGCAGTCACTATTCTGCTGTTACATCATGTCTTATACTCCAGTCACCTCCAGAGCTGCAGTCACTATTCTGCTATTACATCATGTCTTATACTCCAGTCACCTCCAGAGCTGCAGTCACTATTCTGCTGTTACATCATGTCTTATACTCCAGTCACCTCCAGAGCTGCAGTCACTATTCTGCTGTTACATCATGTCTTATTCTCCAGTCACCTCCAGAGCTGCAGTCATTATTCTGCTGTTACATCATGTCTTATTCTCCAGTCACCTCCAGAGCTGCAGTCATTATTCTGCTGTTACATCATGTCTTATACTCCAGTCACCTCCAGAGCTGCAGTCACTATTCTGCAGATACATCAGGTCTTATACTCCAGTCACATCCAGAGCTGCAGTCACTATTCTGCTGTTATATCATGTCTTATACTCCAGTCACCTCCAGAGCTGCAATCACTATTCTGCTTCTACATCATGTCTTATACTCCAGTCACCTCCAGAGCTGCACTCACTATTCTGCTGTTACATCAGGTCTTATACTCCAGTCACCTCCAGAGCTGCAATCACTATTCTGCTCTTACATCATGTCTTATACTCCAGTCACCTCTAGAGCTGCAATCACTATTCTGCTGTTACATCATGTCTTATACTCCAGTCACATCCAGAGCTGCAGTCACTATTCTGCTGTTACATTGTCTCATACTCCAGTCACATCCAGAGCTGCAGTCACTATTCTGCTGTTATATCATGTCTTATACTCCAGTCACATCCAGAGCTGCAGTCACTATTCTGCTGTTACATTGTCTCATACTCCAGTCACATCCAGAGCTGCAGTCACTATTCTGCAGTTACATCAGGTCTTATACTCCAGTCACATCCAGAGCTGCACTCACTATTCTGCTCTTACATCATGTCTTATACTCCAGTCACCTCCAGAGCTGCAGTCATTATTCTGCTGTTATATCATGTCTTATACTCCAGTCACTTCCAGAGCTGCAGTCACTATTCTGCGGTTATATCAGGTCTTATACTCCAGTCACCTCCAGAGCTGCAGTCATTATTCTGCTCTTACATCAGGTCTTATACTCCAGTCACCTCCAGAGCTGCAGTCACTATTCTGCTCTTACATCATGTCTTATACTCCAGTCACCTCCAGAGCTGCAGTCATTATTCTGCTGTCAGATCAGGTCTTATACTCCAGTCACATCCAGAGCTGCAGTCACTATTCTGCTGTCAGATCAGGTCTTATACTCCAGTCACCTCCAGAGCTGCAGTCACTATTCTGCAGTTACATTAGGTCTTATACTCCAGTCACCTCCAGAGCTGCAGTCACTATTCTGCTGTTATATCATGTCTTATACTCCAGTCACCTCCAGAGCTGCAGTCACTATTCTGCTGTCAGATCAGGTCTTATTCTCCAGTCACATCCAGATCTGCAGTCACTATTCTGCTGTTACATCAGGTCTTATACTCCAGTCACATCCAGAGCTGCAGTCACTATTCTGCTGTTACATCAGGTCTTATACTCCAGTCACATCCAGAGCTGCAGTCACTATTCTGCGGTTACATCATGTCTAATACTCCAGTCACCTCCAGAGCTGCAGTCACTATTCTGCTGTTACATCATGTCTTATACTCCAGTCACCTCCAGAGCTGCAGTCACTATTCTGCTGTTACATCATGTCTTATACTCCAGTCACCTCCAGAGCTGCAGTCACTATTCTGCTGTTACATCATGTCTTATACTCCAGTCACCTCCAGAGCTGCAGTCACTATTCTGCTATTACATCAGGTCTTATACTCCAGTCACATCCAGAGCTGCAGTCACTATTCTGCTGTTATATCATGTCTTATACTCCAGTCACATCCAGAGCTGCAGTCACTATTCTGCTGTTATATCATGTCTTATACTCCAGTCACATCCAGAGCTGCAGTCACTATTCTGCAGTTACATCAGGTCTTATACTCCAGTCACCTCCAGAGCTGCAGTCACTATTCTGCTGTCACATCAGGTCTTATACTCCAGTCACCTCCAGAGCTGCAGTCACTATTCTGCTGTTACATCATGTCTTATCCTCCAGTCACCTCCAGAGCTGCAGTCACTATTCTGCAGTTACATCAGGTCTTATTCTCCAGTCACCTCCAGAGCTGCAGTCATTATTCTGCTCTTACATCAGGTCTTATACTCCAGTCACATCCAGAGCTGCAGTCACTATTCTGCTGTTACATCATGTCTTATACTCCAGTCACCTCCAGAGCTGCAGTCACTATTCTGCTGTTACATCATGTCTTATACTCCAGTCACCTCCAGAGCTGCAGTCATTATTCTGCTGTTACATCATGTCTTATACTCCAGTCACCTCCAGAGCTGCAGTCACTATTCTGCTGTCAGATCAGGTCTTATCCTCCAGTCACATCCAGAGCTGCAGTCACTATTCTGCAGTCAGATCAGGTCTTATACTCCAGTCACCTCCAGAGCTGCAGTCACTATTCTGCTGTTACATCATGTCTTATTCTCCAGTCACATCCAGAGCTGCAGTCACTATTCTGCTGTTACATCATGTCTTATACTCCAGTCACCTCCAGAGCTGCGGTCACTATTCTGCTGTTACATCAGGTCTTATACTCCAGTCACATCCAGAGCTGCAGTCACTATTCTGCTGTTACATCAGGTCTTATACTCCAGTCACATCCAGAGCTGCAGTCACTATTCTGCGGTTACATCATGTCTAATACTCCAGTCACCTCCAGAGCTGCAGTCACTATTCTGCTGTTACATCATGTCTTATACTCCAGTCACCTCCAGAGCTGCAGTCACTATTCTGCTGTTATATCATGTCTTATACTCCAGTCACCTCCAGAGCTGCAGTCACTATTCTGCTATTACATCAGGTCTTATACTCCAGTCACATCCAGAGCTGCAGTCACTATTCTGCTGTTATATCATGTCTTATACTCCAGTCACATCCAGAGCTGCAGTCACTATTCTGCAGTTACATCAGGTCTTATACTCCAGTCACCTCCAGAGCTGCAGTCACTATTCTGCTGTCACATCAGGTCTTATACTCCAGTCACCTCTAGAGCTGCAGTCACTATTCTGCTGTTACATCATGTCTTATCCTCCAGTCACCTCCAGAGCTGCAGTCACTATTCTGCAGTTACATCAGGTCTTATTCTCCAGTCACCTCCAGAGCTGCAGTCACTATTCTGCAGTTACATCATGTCTCATACTCCAGTCACATCCAGAGCTGCAGTCACTATTCTGCTGTTACATCATGTCTCATACTCCAGTCACATCCAGAGCTGCGGTCACTATTCTGCTGTTACATCATGTCTTATACTCCAGTCACCTCCAGAGCTGCGGTCACTATTCTGCTGTTACATCAGGTCTTATACTCCAGTCACCTCCAGAGCTGCAGTCACTATTCTGCTGTTACATCAGGTCTTATTCTCCAGTCACCTCCAGAGCTGCAGTCACTATTCTGCTGTTAGGTGTAGTCTTATACTCCAGTCACCTCCAGAGCTGCAGTCACTATTCTGCTGTTACATTGTCTCATACTCCAGTCACATCCAGAGCTGCAGTCACTATTCTGCTGTTACATTGTCTCATACTCCAGTCACATCCAGAGCTGCAGTCACTATTCTGCTGTTACATTGTCTCATACTCCAGTCACATCCAGAGCTGCAGTCACTATTCTGCAGTTACATCATGTCTCATACTCCAGTCACATCCAGAGCTGCAGTCACTATTCTGCTCTTACATCATGTCTTATACTCCAGTCACCTCCAGAGCTGCAGTCATTATTCTGTTGTTACATCATGTCTTATACTCCAGTCACCTCCAGAGCTGCAGTCACTATTCTGCTCTTACATCATGTCTTATACTCCAGTCACCTCCAGAGCTGCAGTCACTATTCTGCTGTTACATCAGGTCTTATACTCCAGTCACCTCCAGAGCTGCAGTCACTATTCTGCTGTCAGATCAGGTCTTATACTCCAGTCACCTCCAGAGCTGCAGTCACTATTCTGCTGTTACATCATGTCTTATACTCCAGTCACCTCCAGAGCTGCAGTCACTATTCTGCTCTTACATCATGTCTTATACTCCAGTCACCTCCAGAGCTGCAGTCACTATTCTGCTGTTACATCATGTCTTATACTCCAGTCACCTCCAGAGCTGCAGTCACTATTCTGCTCTTACATCATGTCTTATACTCCAGTCACCTCCAGAGCTGCAGTCACTATTCTGCTGTTACATCATGTCTTATACTCCAGTCACCTCCAGAGCTGCGGTGACTATTCTACATCACGTAAGGTAAGGGGCAGGATGTTGTAGGGACCAAGAAATGGTCGGAGCAGAATGGGGCATAAATGTCATATATAGGGCAGAGGTCGGGGGTGTTATCTGGGTGAGCAGAGGGGACAGTAGTCGCAGGGGGCCAGATAACACAAAATAAGGGGCGGGGGCATGACTTCCTTCTGGATTAGCCTGACCCTAAGAGCTGACACTCGTCCCTTCTGGATTAGCCTGACCCTAAGAGCTGACACTTTGTCTGTTCTTGATTAGCCTGACCCTAAGAGCTGACACTCGTCCCTTCTGGATTAGCCTGACCCTAAGAGCTGACACTCGTCCCTTCTGGATTAGCCTGACCCTAAGAGCTGACACTCGTCCCTTCTGGATTAGCCTGACCGTAAGAGCTGACACTTTGTTCCTTCTGGATTAGCCTGACCCTAAGAGCTGACACTCGTCCCTTCTGGATTAGCCTGACCCTAAGAGCTGACACTTTGTTCCTTCTGGATTAGCCTGACCCTAAGAGCTGACACTTTGTTCCTTCTGGATTAGCCTGACCCTAAGAGCTGACACTCGTCCCTTCTGGATTAGCCTGACCCTAAGAGCTGACACTCGTCCCTTCTGGATTAGCCTGACCCTAAGAGCTGACACTCGTCCCTTCTGGATTAGCCTGACCCTAAGAGCTGACACTCGTCCCTTCTGGATTAGTCTGACCCTAAGAGCTGACACTCGTCCCTTCTGGATTAGCCTGACCCTAAGAGCTGACACTCGTCCCTTCTGGATTAGCCTGACCGTAAGAGCTGACACTTTGTTCCTTCTGGATTAGCCTGACCCTAAGAGCTGACACTCGTCCCTTCTGGATTAGCCTGACCCTAAGAGCTGACACTCGTCCCTTCTGGATTAGCCTGACCCTAAGAGCTGACACTCGTCCCTTCTTGATTAGCCTGACCCTAAGAGCTGACACTCGTCCCTTCTGGATTAGCCTGACCCTAAGAGCTGACACTCGTCCCTTCTGGATTAGCCTGACCCTAAGAGCTGACACTCGTCCCTTCTGGATTAGCCTGACCCTAAGAGCTGACACTTTGTCTCTTCTTGATTAGCCTGACCCTAAGAGCTGACACTCGTCCCTTCTGGATTAGCCTGACCCTAAGAGCTGACACTCGTCCCTTCTGGATTAGCCTGACCCTAAGAGCTGACACTCGTCCCTTCTGGATTAGCCTGACCCTAAGAGCTGACACTTTGTTCCTTCTGGATTAGCCTGACCCTAAGAGCTGACACTCGTCCCTTCTGGATTAGCCTGACCCTAAGAGCTGACACTTTGTTCCTTCTGGATTAGCCTGACCCTAAGAGCTGACACTCATCCCTTCTGGATTAGCCTGACCCTAAGAGCTGACACTCGTCCCTTCTGGATTAGCCTGACCCTAAGAGCTGACACTTTGTTCCTTCTGGATTAGTCTGACCCTAAGAGCTGACACTCGTCCCTTCTTGATTAGCCTGACCCTAAGAGCTGACACTCGTCCCTTCTGGATTAGCCTGACCCTAAGAGCTGACACTTTGTCTCTTCTTGATTAGCCTGACCCTAAGAGCTGACACTTTGTTCCTTCTGGATTAGCCTGACCCTATGAGCTGACACTCGTCCCTTCTGGATTAGCCTGACCCTAAGAGCTGACACTCGTCCCTTCTGGATTAGCCTGACCCTAAGAGCTGACACTTTGTTCCTTCTGGATTAGTCTGACCCTAAGAGCTGACACTCGTCCCTTCTGGATTAGCCTGACCCTAAGAGCTGACACTTTGTTCCTTCTGGATTAGCCTGACCCTAAGAGCTGACACTTTGTTCCTTCTGGATTAGCCTGACCCTATGAGCTGACACTCGTCCCTTCTGGATTAGCCTGACCCTAAGAGCTGACACTTTGTTCCTTCTGGATTAGCCTGACCCTAAGAGCTGACACTTTGTTCCTTCTGGATTAGCCTGACCCTAAGAGCTGACACTCGTCCCTTCTGGATTAGCCTGACCCTAAGAGCTGACACTTTGTCTGTTCTTGATTAGCCTGACCCTAAGAGCTGACACTCGTCCCTTCTGGATTAGCCTGACCCTAAGAGCTGACACTCGTCCCTTCTGGATTAGCCTGACCCTAAGAGCTGACACTTTGTTCCTTCTGGATTAGTCTGACCCTAAGAGCTGACACTCGTCCCTTCTGGATTAGCCTGACCCTAAGAGCTGACACTTTGTCTGTTCTTGATTAGCCTGACCCTAAGAGCTGACACTCGTCCCTTCTGGATTAGCCTGACCCTAAGAGCTGACACTCGTCCCTTCTGGATTAGCCTGACCCTAAGAGCTGACACTTTGTTCCTTCTGGATTAGCCTGACCCTAAGAGCTGACACTCGTTCCTTCTGGATTAGTCTGACCCTAAGAGCTGACACTCGTCCCTTCTGGATTAGCCTGACCCTAAGAGCTGACACTCGTCCCTTCTGGATTAGCCTGACCCTAAGAGCTGACACTCGTCCCTTCTGGATTAGCCTGACCCTAAGAGCTGACACTTTGTTCCTTCTGGATTAGCCTGACCCTAAGAGCTGACACTCGTCCCTTCTGGATTAGCCTGACCCTAAGAGCTGACACTCGTCCCTTCTGGATTAGCCTGACCCTAAGAGCTGACACTCGTCCCTTCTGGATTAGCCTGACCCTAAGAGCTGACACTTTGTTCCTTCTGGATTAGCCTGACCCTAAGAGCTGACACTCGTCCCTTCTGGATTAGCCTGACCCTAAGAGCTGACACTCGTCCCTTCTGGATTAGCCTGACCCTAAGAGCTGACACTCGTCCCTTCTGGATTAGCCTGACCCTAAGAGCTGACACTTTGTTCCTTCTGGATTAGCCTGACCCTAAGAGCTGACACTCGTCCCTTCTGGATTAGCCTGACCGTAAGAGCTGACACTTTTTTCCTTCTGGATTAGCCTGACCCTAAGAGCTGACACTCGTCCCTTCTGGATTAGCCTGACCCTAAGAGCTGACACTCGTCCCTTCTGGATTAGCCTGACCCTAAGAGCTGACACTTTGTTCCTTCTGGATTAGTCTGACCCTAAGAGCTGACACTCGTCCCTTCTTGATTAGCCTGACCCTAAGAGCTGACACTCGTCCCTTCTGGATTAGCCTGACCCTAAGAGCTGACACTTTGTCTCTTCTTGATTAGCCTGACCCTAAGAGCTGACACTTTGTTCCTTCTGGATTAGCCTGACCCTATGAGCTGACACTCGTCCCTTCTGGATTAGCCTGACCCTAAGAGCTGACACTCGTCCCTTCTGGATTAGCCTGACCCTAAGAGCTGACACTTTGTTCCTTCTGGATTAGTCTGACCCTAAGAGCTGACACTCGTCCCTTCTGGATTAGCCTGACCCTAAGAGCTGACACTTTGTTCCTTCTGGATTAGCCTGACCCTAAGAGCTGACACTTTGTTCCTTCTGGATTAGCCTGACCCTATGAGCTGACACTCGTCCCTTCTGGATTAGCCTGACCCTAAGAGCTGACACTCGTCCCTTCTGGATTAGACTGACCCTAAGAGCTGACACTTTGTTCCTTCTGGATTAGCCTGACCCTAAGAGCTGACACTTTGTTCCTTCTGGATTAGCCTGACCCTAAGAGCTGACACTCGTCCCTTCTGGATTAGCCTGACCCTAAGAGCTGACACTTTGTTCCTTCTGGATTAGCCTGACCCTAAGAGCTGACACTTTGTTCCTTCTGGATTAGCCTGACCCTATGAGCTGACACTCGTCCCTTCTGGATTAGCCTGACCCTAAGAGCTGACACTCGTCCCTTCTGGATTAGCCTGACCCTAAGAGCTGACACTTTGTTCCTTCTGGATTAGCCTGACCCTAAGAGCTGACACTTTGTTCCTTCTGGATTAGCCTGACCCTAAGAGCTGACACTCGTCCCTTCTGGATTAGCCTGACCCTAAGAGCTGACACTTTGTTCCTTCTGGATTAGTCTGACCCTAAGAGCTGACACTTTGTTCCTTCTGGATTAGCCTGACCCTAAGAGCTGACACTCGTCCCTTCTGGATTAGCCTGACCCTAAGAGCTGACACTTTGTCTGTTCTTGATTAGCCTGACCCTAAGAGCTGACACTCGTCCCTTCTGGATTAGCCTGACCCTAAGAGCTGACACTCGTCCCTTCTGGATTAGCCTGACCCTAAGAGCTGACACTTTGTTCCTTCTGGATTAGCCTGACCCTAAGAGCTGACACTCGTTCCTTCTGGATTAGTCTGACCCTAAGAGCTGACACTCGTCCCTTCTGGATTAGCCTGACCCTAAGAGCTGACACTCGTCCCTTCTGGATTAGCCTGACCCTAAGAGCTGACACTTTGTCTGTTCTTGATTAGCCTGACCCTAAGAGCTGACACTTTGTTCCTTCTGGATTAGCCTGACCCTAAGAGCTGACACTTTGTTCCTTCTGGATTAGCCTGACCCTAAGAGCTGACACTTTGTTCCTTCTGGATTAGCCTGACCCTAAGAGCTGACACTCGTCCCTTCTGGATTAGCCTGACCCTAAGAGCTGACACTTTGTTCCTTCTGGATTAGCCTGACCCTAAGAGCTGACACTTTGTTCCTTCTGGATTAGCCTGACCCTAAGAGCTGACACTTTGTTCCTTCTGGATTAGCCTGCCCCCTGTCTTTTGGTTCTTGTCTCCCCAGTCTCACATTCCTGTTGACCTTGCGCTGTGGCTGTCATGGAGCTCCGCTGCCCCCTGGTGGCCTCTGCTCCTCACTGCTGGTTATTGTTCTATCCGGGGTCAGAATGTTCCACATAAACAAATATCAATCATTCCTCATCAATCCTCGCATTGTCTTCATCTGCCACAGCCAGTCTAGAAGAGAAATGCCAGATCACGCCCGACCTTCCCAAAACCACTCAATGTGACCTCACCTGCTTATAGAATAGGAAAAGGAGGAGAAGCTCCTACCAAACCAACTGTCCCCCTCCAGACCCCTCCGTCCCCCTCCAGACCCCTCCGTCCCCCTCCAGACCCCTCTGTCCTCCTCCAGACCCCTCTGTCTCCCTCCAAACCCCTCCAGACCCCTCCATCCCCCTCCAAACCCCTCCAGACCCCTCCATCCTCCTCCAGACCCCTCCGTCCCCCTCCAGACCCCTCCGTCCTCCTCCAGACCCCTCCGTCCCCCTCCAGACCCCTCTGTCCTCCTCCAGACCCCTCTGTCTCCCTCCAAACCCCTCTGTCCCCTCCAGACCCCTCTGTCCCCCTCCAGACCCCTCCGTCCCCCTCCAGACCCCTCCGTCCCCCTCCAGACCCCTCTGTCCTCCTCCAGACCCCTCTGTCTCCCTCCAAACCCCTCTGTCCCCTCCAGACCCCTCTGTCCCCCTCCAGACCCCTCCGTCCCCCTCCAGACCCCTCCGTCCTCCTCCAGACCCCTCCGTCCCCCTCCAGACCCCTCTGTCCTCCTCCAGACCCCTCTGTCTCCCTCCAAACCCCTCTGTCCCCTCCAGACCCCTCTGTCCCCTCCAGACCCCTCCGTCCCCCTCCAAACCCCTCTGTCCCCTCCAGACCCCTCTGTCCCCCTCCAGACCCCTCCGTCCCCCTCCAGACCCCTCTGTCCTCCTCCAGACCCCTCTATCCTCCTCCAGACCCCTCCGTCCCCCTCCAAACCCCTCCGTCCTCCTCCAGACCCCTCTGTCCCCTCCAGACCCCTCCGTCCCCCTCCAAACCCCTCCGTCCTCCTCCAGACCCCTCTGTCCCCTCCAGACCCCTTCGTCCCCCTCCAAACCCCTCTGTCCCCTCCAGACCCCTCTGTCCCCCTCCATCCCCCTCCAGACCCCTCCGTCCCCCTCCAAACCCCTCTGTCCCCTCCAGACCCCTCTGTCCCCCTCCATCCCCCTCCAGACCCCTCTGTCCCCCTCCAAACCCCTCTGTCCCCTCCAGACCCCTCTGTCCCCTCCAGACCCCTCTGTCCCCCTCCATCCCCCTCCAGACCCCTCCGTCCCCCTCCAAACCCCTCCGTCCTCCTCCAGACCCCTCTGTCCCCTCCAGACCCCTCCGTCCTCCTCCAGACCCCTTTGTCCCCCTCCAGACCCCTCCGTCCTCCTCCAGACCCCTTTGTCCCCCTCCAGACCCCTCTGTCCTCCTCCAGACTCCTCTGTCCCCCTCCAGACCCCTCTGTCCCCCTCCAGACCCCTCTGTCCTCTCCAGACCCCTCTGTCCCCCTCCAGACCCCTCTGTCCTCTCCAGACCCCTCTGTCCCCCTCCAGACCCCTCTGTCCCCTCCAGACCCCTCTGTCCTCTCCAGACCCCTCTGTCCTCTCCAGACCCCTCTGTCCCCCTCCAGACCCCTCTGTCCTCTTCAGACCCCTCTGTCCCCCTCCAGACCCCTCTGTCCTCTCCAGACCCCTCTGTCCCCCTCCAGACCCCTCTGTCCCCTCCAGACCCCTCTGTCCTCTCCAGAGCCCTCTGTCCTCTCCAGAGCCCTCTGTCGCCTCCAGACCCCTCTGTCCCCCTCCAGACCCCTCTGTCCTCTCCAGACCCCTCTGTCCCCTCCAGACCCCTCTGCCCCCCCTCCAGACCCCTCTGTCCTCTCCAGACTCCTCTGTCCTCTCCAGACCCCTCTGTCCCCTCCAGACCCCTCTGTCCTCTCCAGACCCCTCTGTCCCCCTCCAGACTCCTCTGTCCTCTCCAGACCCCTCTGTCCCCTCCAGACCCCTCCGTCCTCCTCCAGACCCCTTTGTCCCCCTCCAGACCCCTCCGTCCCCCTCCAGACCCCTCCGTCCTCCTCCAGACCCCTTTGTCCCCCTCCAGACCCCTTTGTCCCCCTCCAGACCCCTCCGTCCTCCTCCAGACCCCTTTGTCCCCCTCCAGACCCCTCTGTCCCCTCCAGACCCCTCTGTCCCCCTCCAGACCCCTCTGTCCCCCTCCAGACCCCTCTGTCCCCCTCCAGACCCCTCTGTCCCCCTCCAGACCCCTCTGTCCTCTCCAGACTCCTCTGTCCCCCTCCAGACCCCTCTGTCCTCTCCAGACCCCTCTGTCCCCCTCCAGACCCCTCTGTCCCCCTCCAGACTCCTCTGTCCCCCTCCAGACCCCTCTGTCCCCCTCCAGACCCCTCTGTCTTCTCCAGACCCCTCTGTCCCCCTCCAGACCCCTCTGTCCTCTCCAGACCCCTCTGTCCTCTCCAGACCCCTCTGTCCTCTCCAGACCCCTCTGTCCCCTCCAGGCCCCTCTGTCCTCTCCAGACCCCTCTGTCCTCTCCAGACCCCTCTGTCCCCTCCAGGCCCCTCTGTCCCCTCTGTCCATGGAGTCTCATCTTCCTCTTCGTTGGTGACCGCTATATGGGGAGGTGGGGGTGGGGTGGGGCGGGTGTATTGGGATAAATATAACAGTCCGTGGAGTCTCATCTTCCTCTGGTTTGGTGACAGCTGGACACGTATTGGGCAGCGATCTCCACAGTGGCCTCTTCTTCTCCCAGTAGGATGTAGAGTTTCCTCTTCTCCCAGTCTGGGATGTGGGCAGAGAGTCTTTGGTAGTAGACGGCCCTCACAGCTGAGTATTTGGTGCAGTGTAGCAGGAAGTGGGTCTGGTCTTCTAGGGCCCCCTGGTCACAGTGCTGGCACAGTCTCTTCTCCCGTGGCTTGTACAGTGTTGGCCAAAAGTATCGCCCCCTGCAGTC
>NW_027440025.1:10000-25000 GCF_031893055.1 Leptodactylus fuscus
TCGACCGGGGAAACCCCCGTGGCCGCGCGCGTCGCCTGGTGCAGTGCGTGGGAAGAGGCGGGTGAGCCGTCTCTGCCGGTGTCACGGGGGCTTGTCACGCTGCTGCTGCCGCTCCTCTCTTTCCCGTCATCGCCAAGGCGGTCAGGCCGGGTGGCGGGGGTGATCTTCCGTTCCGGCGGGCGCCGGTTCGGGTCTTACGGAGGTGCGGAGGTCAACCTGTGCTCTCGGGCGTCGGGCCTCCCGAAGAGCCGGGGCTCGGGCGCGGAGCCCGGCCCGGATTCGGCGAGGAACCCTTTCGTTCGTAGGGGACGCCCGGTTTTCTGACACCTCGGGGGTCGGACGGGGCGAAGGCAAACTCTCTCTCGCCGATGTCCTGGGTCTGCCGCGGGCGCCCGCCCTGGGCGGGTGGCGCCGCGCCGGCCTTAAGCTTTTCCGCTACGCCGCTCCGGAGCTGAAGGGAAGGAAAGACCCCGCGCCTTAGCCGGCGCGGACCCCCTAGGTCCGGCCGAGCGAGGGTCCCTTCCCGCCGGGTCGGCGGCCGTCAGATCGATCGGTGGGTGACCCGCGGGTGACGGGTGACTCGTCCGAGGCTTGCCACGCGACGCGGAGGGGGCTTGTCTCGCAACCGGCGCGTCCTCGCTCTTTTCGCCCCCAGCGGAGATCCACTATCGGCGGCGTGAGAGCTGAGGTCGCAGGGACTTTGTCGGAGACGGATGTCCGAGGCCCTGGTACTCCGACTTTTGGTAAGCTAATTGACACGACCCGCTGTCTCGGACACGGTTCTTGACGGGGGTGTTCAAAAGTATGTCACAGAGAGAGTGTCACCTGTCCCATTACATGAAGACCAACTACTCAAAGTGTCCGACTTTGTGGAACTCCGGCCCGGATCCGGCCGTCAAATTCAACCTCATTCCGGTAGTGCCTTTTCCGCTCCGAGGCCTCCTCCGGGGCCGTCCGACGCCCGGTTCCACGGCGGGACCCCCGACACCGACTCGAGGTGGTACCCCTTTTTGCCGGCCGAGGTGCGCCGCCGCCGGCGTGAGGACGCCGCTCCCCGGTGTGAAAAACGGCCGCCGGAGGAATTTTGAAAGTTGAAAATTTGGCAAAGTGTCGACGGAAGTGCCAACCGCGCCGGCGGGGAGGCGCCCGTCGCCTCGCCCGGGATGGCGGCACCGGCGCCGGGTCGCCGCGCCTGCCAGCGGCCGCTAGTCTCCCCGGACGCCCGGGGGATTTCCCTTCCGCTCCCAGCGGCCGCAGTTCTCCTTCTGGTCCGCCTGGCGGCTGCCTCCGCCGGCTGCCAATCATCTCTCCCCGGCCGCCCGGGGGATTTCCCTTCTGCGCGCCTGTCAGCTCCTGCCAATCATCTCTCCCCGGCCGCCAAGGGGGATTTCCCTTCTGCGCGCCTGGCAGCTCCTGCCAATCATCTCTCCCCGGCCGCCCGGGGGATCTCGTTAAGGTCCGTGTTTCGTGGGGTTTTATTTCAAAGTTTGTCTTTTTTTTCCCCAAAGTGTCTAAGAGCCGATCGGCTCAGCGGGGGGCGCCCGTCGCCTCGCCCGGGATGGCGGCACCGGCGCCGGGTCGCCGTGCCTGCCAGCGGCCGCTCGGGGGATTTCCCTTCTGCGCGCCTGTCAGCTCCTGCCAATCATCTCTCCCCGGCCGCCCGGGGGATCTCTTATGGTCCGTGTTTTATGGGGTTTTTTTTTTGTGCGTTTGACCTTTTTTTCCCCCAAAGCGTCTAAGTGCCGATCGGCTCGGCGGGAGGCGCCCGCCTGAAAACTGCGGCTTGCCACGCGACCTGAAGAGGCTTGTCACGCAACCCGGGGGGGCGGTGCCCTCGCTCTGCCTCCCCCCCGCGGGGATCCGCCGTCGGCGGCCTGTGAGCAGAGTTCACTGGGACTTTGTCAGAGTCGGGTGTCCGATCCCCTGGTACTCTGACTTTTGGTAAGCTAATTGACAGGACTCGCTGTCTCGGACACGGTTCTTGACGGGGGTGTTCAAAAGTAGGTCACAGAGAGAGTGTCACCTGTCCCATTACATGAAGACCAACCACTCAAAGTGTCCGACTTTGTGGAACTCCGGCCCGGATCCGGCCGTCAAATTCAACCTCATTCCGGTAGTGCCTTTTCCGCTCCGAGGCCTCCTCCGGGGCCGTCCGACGCCCGGTTCCACGGCGGGACCCCCGACACCGACTCGAGGAGGTACCCCTTTTTGCCGGCCGAGGTGCGCCGCCGCCGGCGTGAGGACGCCGCTCCCCGGTGTGAAAAACGGCCGCCGGAGGAATTTTGAAAGTTGAAAATTTGGCAAAGTGTCGACGGAAGTGCCAACCGCGCCGGCGGGGAGGCGCCCGTCGCCTCGCCCGGGATGGCGGCACCGGCGCCGGGTCGCCGCGCCTGCCGCGGCCGCTAGTCTCCCCGGACGCCCGGGGGATTTCCCTTCCGCTCCCAGCGGCCGCAGTTCTCCTTCCGGTCCGCCTGGCGGCTGCCTCCGCCGGCTGCCAATCATCTCTCCGGATTTCCCTTCTGCGCGCCTGTCAGCTCCTGCAAATCCTCTCTCCCCGGCCGCTCGGGGAGGCGGGATCTCGCCCTCTGGTAGACGCTAGCAGCCTGCCACCTGCTAGGGACTCGGCCTCTGGCATTACCCAGGCTCCGGCAGCCCTGGGTCGGCCTGGCTTTTCCCAGCCGCCTGGGACGATCTCTCCCTCTGTCCTGGAACCCTGGGCCGGCCTGCCGCCTCAGGCTTAGCCCCCTGGGTCGCCTGGAAGTGGCGCCGCCTTGTGGACGAGCCGGGGAGAGCCGCTCTCCGTTGCCATCCGGTGGATTTTTAGCAAATTGCAGCTTTCCATAGCAAATTGCAGCCTTCCACCTGCTAGGGACTTAGCCTCCGGCATGTACCCAGGCTCTGGTAGCCCTGGGTAGGCCTGGCTTTCCCAGCCGCCTGGGACAAATCTCTCCCTCTCTCCTGGAACCCTGGGCCAGCCTGCCGCCTCAGGCTTAGCCCCCTGGGTCGCCTGGAAGTGGTGCCCTCTTGGTAGACACTTAGCAGAATGCAGCCTGCCACCTGCTAGGGACTTAGCCTCTGGCTTTACCCAGGCTCGGGTAGCCCTGGGTCGGCCTGGCTTTCCCAGCCGCCTGGGACAATCTCTCCCTCTCTCCTGGAACCCTGGGCCGGCCTGCCGCCTCAGGCTTAGCCCCCTGGGTCGCCTGGAAGTGGCGCCGCCTTGTGGACGAGCCGGGGAGAGCCGCTCTCCGTTGCCATCCGGTGGATTTTTAGCAAATTGCAGCTTTCCATAGCAAATTGCAGCCTTCCACCTGCTAGGGACTTAGCCTCCGGCATGTACCCAGGCTCGGGTAGCCCTGGGTAGGCCTGGCTTTCCCAGCCGCCTGGGACGATCTCTCCTTCTTCTCCTGGAACCCTGGGCCAGCCTGCCGCCTCAGGCTTAGCCCCCTGGGTTGCCTGGAAGTGGTGCCCTCTTGGTAGACACTTAGCAGAATGCAGCCTGCCACCTGCTAGGGACTTAGCCTCTGGCTTTACCCAGGCTCGGGTAGCCCTGGGTCGGCCTGGCTTTCCCAGCCGCCTGGGACAATCTCTCCCTCTCTCCTGGAACCCTGGGCCGGCCTGCCGCCTCAGGCTTAGCCCCCTGGGTCGCCTGGAAGTGGCGCCGCCTTGTGGACGAGCCGGGGAGAGCCGCTCTCCGTTGCCATCCGGTGGATTTTTAGCAAATTGCAGCTTTCCATAGCAAATTGCAGCCTTCCACCTGCTAGGGACTTAGCCTCCGGCATGTACCCAGGCTCGGGTGGCCCTGGGTAGGCCTGGCTTTCCCAGCCGCCTGGGTCAATCTCTCCCTCTCTCCTGGAACCCTGGGCCAGCCTGCCGCCTCAGGCTTAGCCCCCTGGGTCTCCTGGAAGTGTCGCCCTCTGGTAGACACTTAGCAGAATTCAGCCTGCCGCCTGCTAGGGACTCAGCCTCCGGCATGTACCCAGGCTCGGGTAGCCCTGGCTTTCCCAGCCGCCTGGGACAATCTCTCCCTCTCTCCTGGAACCCTGGGCCAGCCTGCCGCCTCAGGCTTAGCCCCCTGGGTCGCCTGGAAGTGGTGCCCTCTCGGTAGACACTTGGCAGCATGCAGCCTGCCACCTGCTAGGGACTTAGCCTCTGGCTTTACCCAGGCTCGGGTAGCCCTGGGTCGGCCTGGCTTTCCCAGCCGCCTGGGACGATCTCTCCCTCTCTCTCCTGGAACCCTGGGCCGGCCTGCCGCCTCAGGCTTAGCCCCCTGGGTCGCCTGGAAGTGGCGCCGCCTTGTGGACGAGCCGGGGAGAGCGGCTCTCCGTTGCCATCCGGTGGATTTTTAGCAGAATGCAGCCTGCAACCCGAGTGCTGGCGCCGCCTTGTGGACGAGCCGGGGACTGCGGCTCTCCGTTGCCATCCGGTGGATTTTTAGCAGATTGCAGCCTTCCACCTGCTAGGGACTTAGCCTCCGGCATGTGCCCAGGCTCGGGTAGCCCTGGGTAGGCCTGGCTTTCCCAGCCGCCTGGGACGATCTCTCCCTCTTCTCCTGGAACCCTGGGCCAGCCTGCCGCCTCAGGCTTAGCCCCCTGGGTTGCCTGGAAGTGGTGCCCTCTCGGTAGACACTTAGCAGAACGCAGCCTGCCGCCTGCTAGGGACTTATCCTCTGGCTTTACCCAGGCTGGGGTGGCCCTGGGTCGGCCTGGCTTTTTTCCCAGCCGCCTGGGACAATCTCTCCCTCTCTCCATGAACCCTGGGCCGGCCTGCCGCCTCAGACTTCCCCTTCCGCTCCGAGCGGCCGCAGTTCTCGTTCTGGTCCGCCTGGCAGCTACCTCCGCCGGCTGCCAATCATCTCTCTCTCTCTCTCCCCCCGGCCGCCCGGGGGAACTTCCCTTCTGCGCGCGCCTGGCAGCTACCTCCGCCTGCCAATCATCTCTCCCCCGGCCCTCCCGGGGGACCTCCCTTCTGCGCCGGCCGGCCGGCCGGCCGGCTGCAGTTCTCACTGGTCCGTGTTGTATGGGGTTTATTAAAATGTCGGTCTTTTTCCCCCAAAGTGTCTAAAAGTGCCGATCGGCTCGGCGGGAGGCGCCCGTCGCCTCCCCCGGGATGGCGGCACCGGCGCCCTCTCGCCGTACCTGCCAGCGGCCGCTCGTCTCCCCTGGCCCGCGCCGGGGGATTTCCCTTCTGCTCGGAGCGGCCGCAGTTCTCCTTCTGGTCCGCCTGGCGGCTGCCTCCGCCTGCTGCCAATCATCTCTCCCCGGCCGCACAGGGGGACTTCCCTTCTGCGCGCCTGGCAGCTCCTGCCAATCATCTCTCCCCGGCCGCCCGGGGGATCTCACCGAGGTCCGTGTTTCGTGGGGTTTTATTTCAAAGTTTGCCTTTTTTATTTTTTATTTTTTTCCCCAAAGTGTCCGAGAGCCGATCGGCTCAGCGGGGGGCGCCCGTCGCCTCGCCCGGGATGGCGGCACCGGCGCCCTCTCGCCGTACCTGCCAGCGGCCGCTCGTCTCCCCTGGCCCGCCCGGGGGATTTCCCTTCTGCTCGGAGCGGCCGCAGTTCTCATTCTAGCGCGCAGGGCAGCTCCTGCCAATCATCTCTCCCTTCCGCGACCAGCCGGAAGCGGTTCTCATTGGTCCGTGTTTCGTTGGTTATTTATTTTTCAAAGTTTGACTTTTTCTTTTTTTTTTCCCCAAAAGTGTCTAAAAGTGCCGATTGGCTCGGCGGGAAGCGCCCGCCTGAAAACCGAGGCTTGCCACGCGACCTAAAGAGGCTTGTCTCGCAACCCGGGGGGGCGGTGCCCTCGCTCTGCCTCCCCCCCGCAGGGATCCGCCGTCGGCGGCCTGTCAGCAGAGTTCACTGGGACTTTGTCAGAGTCGGGTGTCCGATGCCCTGGTACTCTGACTTTTGGTAAGCTAATTGACAGCACACGCTGTCTCGGACACGGTTCTTGACGGGGGTGTTCAAAAGTAGGTCACAGAGAGAGTGTCACCTGTCCCATTACATGAAGACCAACCACTCAAAGTGTCCGACTTTGTGGAACTCCGGCCCGGATCCGGCCGTCAAATTCAACCTCATTCCGGTAGTGCCTTTTCGGCTCCGAGGCCTCCTCCGGGGCCGTCCGACGCCCGGTTCCACGGCGGGACCCCCGACACCGACTCGAGGTGGTACCCCTTCGTGCCGGCCGAGGCGCGCCGCCGCCGGCGTGAGGGCGCCGCTCCCCGGAGTGAAACACGGCCGCCGGAGGAATTTTGAAAGTTGAAAATTTGACTAAGTGTCGACGGAAGTGCCATATGCGCCGGGCGGGAGGCGCCCGTCGCCTCGCCCGGGATGGCGGCGCCGGCGCCGGCTCGCCGCGCCTGCCAGAGGCCGCTCGTCTCCCCGGAGGCCCGGGGGATTTCCCTTCTGCTCGGAGCGGCCGCAGTTCTCCTTCTGGTCCGCCTGGCAGCTACCTCCGCCGGCTGCCAATCATCTCTCTCCCCGGCCCGGGGGGGACGACTCTCCCTTCTGCGCGTGCGCGCCTGTCAGCTCCTGCAAATCGTCTCTCCCGCCGCCCGCCGAGGGTGACTTCCCTTCTGCGCGTGCGCGCCTGTCAGCTCCTGCCAATCATCTCTCCTCTCTCTCCCGCGGCCGCCCGGGGACTTTCCCTTCTGCGCGCGCGCGTGCGCGCCTGTCAGCTCCTGCAAATCGTCTCTCCCCCCGGCCGCCAAGGGGGATTTCCCTTCTGCGTGCGCGCCTGTCAGCTCCTGCAAATCCTCTCTCCCCGGCCGCTCGGGGAGGCGGGATCTCGCCCTCTGGTAGACGCTAGCAGCCTGCCACCTGCTAGGGACTCGGCCTCCGGCATTACCCAGGCAACGGCAGCCCTGGGTCGGCCTGGCTTTTTCCCAGCCGCCCGGGACGATCTCTCCCTCTCTCCTGGAACCCTGGGCCGGCCTGCCGCCCTCAGGCTTAGCCCCCTGGGTCGCCCGGAAGTGGCGCCGCCTTGTGGACGAGCCGGGGAGAGCGGCTCTACGTTGCCATCCGGTGGATTTTTAGCAAATTGCAGCTTTCCATAGCAAATTGCAGCTTTCCATAGCAAATTGCAGCTTTCCACCTGCTAGGGACTTATCCTCTGGCTTTACCCAGGCTGGGGTGGCCCTGGGTCGGCCTGGCTTTTTTCCCAGCCGCCTGGGACGATCTCTCCCTCTCTCCTGGAACCCCGGGCCGGCCTGCCGCCCTCAGGCTTAGCCCCCTGGGTCTCCTGGAAGTGTCTCCCTCTGGAAGTCACTTAGCAGAACGCAGCCTACCGCCTTGCTAGGGACTTAGCCTCTGGCTTTACCCAGGCTAGGGTAGCCCTGGGTCGGCCTGGCTTTTTTCCCAGCCGCCCGGGACGATCTCTCCCTCTCTCCTGGAACCCTGGGCCGGCCTGCCGCCCTCAGGCTTAGCCCCCTGGGTCGCCTGGAAGTGGCGCCGCCTTGTGGACGAGCCGGGGAGAGCGGCTCTCCGTTGCCATCCGGTGGATTTTTAGCAGAATGCAGCCTGCAACCCGAGTGCTGGCGCCGCCTTGTGGACGAGCCGGGGACCGCGGCTCTCCGTTGCCATCCGGTGGATTTTTAGCAGAATGCAGCCTTCCACCTGCTAGGGACTTAGCCTCCGGCATGTATCCAGGCTCGGGTAGCCCTGGGTAGGCCTGGCTTTCCCAGCCGCCTGGGACAATCTCTCCCTCTCTCCTGGAGCCCATGGCCGGCCTGCCGCCCTCAGGCTTAGCCCCCTGGGTTTC
Organism: Leptodactylus fuscus; assembly: GCF_031893055.1. NCBI lineage: Eukaryota > Metazoa > Chordata > Amphibia > Anura > Leptodactylidae > Leptodactylus > Leptodactylus fuscus. The sequence continues at coordinate 17,755 of NW_027440025.1, forward strand.
CTGGAAGCGTCTACCTCTGGTAGACACTTAGCAGAATGCAGCCTTCCACCTGCTAGGGACTTAGCCTCCGGCATGTACCCAGGCTCGGGTAGCCCTGGGTAGGCCTGGCTTTCCCAGCCGCCTGGGACGATCTCTCCCTCTCTCCTGGAACCCTGGGCCGGCCTGCCGCCCTCAGGCTTAGCCCCCTGGGTCGCCTGGAAGTGGCGCCGCCTTGTGGACAAGCGGGGGAGAGCGGCTCTCCGTTGCCATCCGGTGGATTTTTAGCAGAATGCAGCCTGCAACCCGAGTGCTGGCGCCGCCTTGTGGACGAGCCGGGGACCGCGGCTCTCCGTTGCCATCCGGTGGATTTTTAGCAGATTGCAGCCTTCCACCTGCTAGGGACTTAGCCTCCGGCATGTACCCAGGCTCGGGTAGCCCTGGGTAGGCCTGGCTTTTTTCCCAGCCGCCTGGGACGAACTCTCCCTCTCTCCTGGAACCCTGGGCCGGCCTGCCGCCCTCAGGCTTAGCCCCCTGGGTCTCCTGGAAGTGTCTCCCTCTGGAAGTCACTTAGCAGAACGCAGCCTGCCGCCTGCTAGGGACTTAGCCTCTGGCTTTACCCAGGCTAGGGTAGCCCTGGGTCGGCCTGGCTTTTTTCCCAGCCGCCTGGGACGATCTCTCCCTCTCTCCTGGAACCCTGGGCCAGCCTGCCGCCTCAGGCTTAGCCCCCTGGGTTGCCTGGAAGTGGTGCCCTCTTGGTAGACACTTAGCAGATTGCAGCCTTCCACCTGCTAGGGACTTAGCCTCTGGCATTACCCAGGCTCGGGTCGGCCTGGCTGTCCCAGCCGCCTGGGACGATCTCTCCCTCTCTCCTGGAACCCTGGGCCGGCCTGCCGCCCTCAGGCTTAGCCCCCTGGGTCGCCTGGAAGTGGCGCCGCCTTGTGGACAAGCGGGGGAGAGCGGCTCTCCGTTGCCATCCGGTGGATTTTTAGCAGAATGCAGCCTGCAACCCGAGTGCTGGCGCCGCCTTGTGGACGAGCCGGGGACCGCGGCTCTCCGTTGCCATCCGGTGGATTTTTAGCAGATTGCAGCCTTCCACCTGCTAGGGACTTAGCCTCTGGCATTACCCAGGCTCGGGTAGGCCTGGCTGTCCCAGCCGCCTGGGACGATCTCTCCCTCTCTCCTGGAACCCTGGGCCGGCCTGCCACCTCAGGCTTAGCCCCCTGGGTCGCCTGGAAGTGGCGCCGCCTTGTGGGCAAGCGGGGGAGAGCGGCTCTCCGTTGCCATCCGGTGGATTTTTAGCAGAATGCAGCCTGCAACCCGAGTGCTGGCGCCGCCTTGTGGACGAGCCGGGGACTGCGGCTCTCCGTTGCCATCCGGTGGATTTTTAGCAGATTGCAGCCTTCCACCTGCTAGGGACTTAGCCTCTGGCATTACCCAGGCTCGGGTAGGCCTGGCTTTCCCAGCCGCCTGGGACCATCTCTCCCTCCCTCCTGGAACCCATGGCCAGCCTGCCGCCTCAGGCTTAGCCCCCTGGGTCTCCTGGAAGTGTCGCCCTCTGGTAGACACTTAGCAGAACGCAGCCTTCCACCTGTTAGGGACTTAGCCTCCGGCATGTACCCAGGCTCGGGTAGCCCTGGGTAGGCCTGGCTCTCCCAGCCGCCTGGGACGGTCTCTCCCTCTCTCCTGGAACCCTGGGCCAGCCTGCCGCCTCAGGCTTAGCCCCCTGGGTCTCCTGGAAGTGTCGCCCTCTGGTAGACACTTAGCAGAATGCAGCCTTCCACCTGCTAGGGACTTAGCCTCCGGCATGTACCCCGGCTCGGGTAGCCCTGGGTAGGCCTGGCTCTCCCAGCCGCCTGGGACGGTCTCTCCCTCTCTCCTGGAACCCTGGGCCAGCCTGCCGCCTCAGGCTTAGCCCCCTGGGTCTCCTGGAAGTGTCTCCCTCTGGAAGACACTTAGCAGAACGCAGCCTGCCACCTGCTAGGGACTTAGCCTCTGGCTTTACCCAGGCTTGGGTAGCCCTGGGTCGGCCTGGCTTTTTTCCCAGCCGCCCGGGACGATCTCTCCCTCTCTCCTGGAACCCTGGGCCGGCCTGCCACCTCAGGCTTAGCCCCCTGGGTCGCCTGGAAGTGGCGCCGCCTTGTGGATGAGCCGGGGAGAGCGGCTCTACGTTGCCATCCGGTGGATTTTTAACAGAATGCAGCCTGCAACCCGAGTGCTGGCGCCGCCTTGTGGACGAGCCGGGGACTGCGGCTCTCCGTTGCCATCCGGTGGATTTTTAGCAGATTGCAGCCTGCCAGCTGCTAGGGACTAAGTCTCTGGCGTTACCCAGGCTCGGGTAGCCCTGGCTTTCCCAGCCGCCTGGGACAATCTCTCCCTCCCTCCTGGAACCCATGGCCGGCCTGCCGCCCTCAGGCTTAGCCCCCTGGGTCTCCTGGAAGTGTCTCCCTCTGGAAGACACTTAGCAGAACGCAGCCTGCCACCTGCTAGGGACTTAGCCTCTGGCTTTGCCCAGGCTCGGGTAGCCCTGGGTCGGCCTGGCTTTTTTCCCAGCCGCCCGGGACGATCTCTCCCTCCCTCCTGGAACCCTGGGCCAGCCTGCCGCCTCAGGCTTAGCCCCCTGGGTCTCCTGGAAGTGTCGCCCTCTGGTAGACACTTAGCAGAATGCAGCCTTCCACCTGCTAGGGACTTAGCCTCCGGCATGTACCCCGGCTCGGGTAGCCCTGGGTAGGCCTGGCTCTCCCAGCCGCCTGGGACGGTCTCTCCCTCTCTCCTGGAACCCTGGGCCAGCCTGCCGCCTCAGGCTTAGCCCCCTGGGTCTCCTGGAAGTGTCGCCCTCTGGTAGACACTTAGCAGAATGCAGCCTTCCACCTGTTAGGGACTCAGCCTCCGGCATGTACCCAGGCTTGGGTAGCCCCAGCCCGGCCTGGCGCTCGCCGCAGGAAGGCCTCCTCGGGGGCTCCGTTTTTTTGGGGGGTTTTTTTTGTCAAAGTGTCTACGGAAGTGGAAGTTCTCTCAGGGGGAAGCTCCCCTCGGACCCTGCCCAGGAGGGTGAGCCCCGGCCCGGCTTGCCTCCCCTAGGCCCGCCCGCTCCGGAACCCGGTTCTCCCTGCAGACCCCGCCTCGGGGCAACCCTCCAGCTCCCCATCTCCCGGCAGCCGGGGTCAAATACAGCACCACCTCTTCCTTCCGCTGGCCCTCAAGAGTCCTCACCGCTCCCCCAGGCAGGCTTCCACGGGAGGCCGATCGGACCCCGCCATTAAGCCCCCTGACAAACGGCCGTCCCTGGAAGTCTCTCCGGGGCCGACTATTAAGTCCCACCGCCGACCCTCCGGGGCCGACTATTAAGTCCCACCGCCGACCCTCCGGGGCCGACTATTAAGTCCCACCGCCGACCCTCCGGGGCCGACTATTAAGTCCCACCGCCGACCCTCCGGGGCCGACTATTAAGTCCCACCGCCGACCCTCCGGGGCCGACTATTAAGTCCCACCGCCGACCCTCCGGGGCCGACTATTAAGTCCCACCGCCGACCCTCCGGGGCCGACTATTAAGTCCCACCGCCGACCCTCCGGGGCCGACTATTAAGTCCCACCGCCGACCCTCCGGGGCCGACTATTAAGTCCCACCGCCGACCCTCCGGGGCCGACTATTAAGTCCCACCGCCGACCCTCCGGGGCCGACTATTAAGTCCCACCGCCGACCCTCCGGGGCCGACTATTAAGTCCCACCGCCGACCCTCCGGGGCCGACTATTAAGTCCCACCGCCGACCCTCCGGGGCCGACTATTAAGTCCCACCGCCGACCCTCCGGGGCCGACTATTAAGTCCCACCGCCGACCCTCCGGGGCCGACTATTAAGTCCCACCGCCGACCCTCCGGGGCCGACTATTAAGTCCCACCGCCGACCCTCCGGGGCCGACTATTAAGTCCCACCGCCGACCCTCCGGGGCCGACTATTAAGTCCCACCGCCGACCCTCCGGGGCCGACTATTAAGTCCCACCGCCGACCCTCCGGGGCCGACTATTAAGTCCCACCGCCGACCCTCCGGGGCCGACTATTAAGTCCCACCGCCGACCCTCCGGGGCCGACTATTAAGCCCACTGCCAGAGATAGCACTCATGGGAATCTCTCTGGGCCCGACTATTAAGTCCAACTGTGACTTATGCTTGGAAATGTGACTTATGCTTGGAAATGTGACTTATGCTGGCAAATGTGACTTATGCTGGCAAATGTGACTTATGCTGGCAAATGTGACTTATGCTGGCAAATGTGACTTATGCTGGGAAATGTGACTTGTCCTCCCAAATGTGACTTATGCTGGCAAATGTGACTTATGCTGGCAAATGTGACTTATGCTGGCAAATGTGACTTATGCTGGCAAATGTGACTTATGCTGGCAAATGTGACTTATGCTGGCAAATGTGACTTATGCTGGGAAATGTGACTTGTCCTCCCAAATGTGACTTATGCTGGCAAATGTGACTTATGCTGGCAAATGTGACTTATGCTGGCAAATGTGACTTATGCTGGCAAATGTGACTTATGCTGGCAAATGTGACTTATGCTGGCAAATGTGACTTATGCTGGCAAATGTGACTTATGCTGGCAAATGTGACTTATGCTGGCAAATGTGACTTGTCCTCCCAAATGTGACTTATGCTGGGAAATGTGACTTGTCCTCCCAAATGTGACTTATGCTGGCAAATGTGACTTGTCCGCCCGAATGTGACTTATCCAGCTAAATGAGACTTCTCCCTAAGCTGAGCTCCAGGGAGGGTAGCTGGTAGACTGGGGGCTTAATCTTCAGCTTCTACCGGGCTTATGGAGCCCTGAGTCGGCCTGGCTCTCCCAGCCGCCGGGGACAATCTCTCCCTCTCTCCTGGAACCCTGGGCCAGCCTGCCGCCTCAGGCTCGCCCCCCTGGGTCTCCTGGAAGTGGCGCCGCCTTGTGGACGAGCCGGGGAGAGCGGCTCTCCGTTGCCATCCGGTGGATTTTTAGCAGAATGCAGCCTGCAACCTGAATGCTGGCGCCGCCTTGTGGACAAGCCGGGGAGCGCGCCTCTCCGTTGCCATCCGGTGGATTTTTAGCAGATTGCAGCCTTCCACCTGCTAGGGACTTAGCCTCCGGCGTTACCCAGGCTCGGGTAGCCCTGGGTAGGCCTGGCTTTCCCAGCCGCCTGGGACAATCTCTCCCTCTCTCCTGGAACCCTGGGCCTGCCTGCCGCCTCAGGCTTAGCCCCCTGGGTTGCCTGGAAGTGGTGCCCTCTTGGTAGACACTTAGCAGAATGCAGCCTGCCACCTGCTAGGGACTGAGCCTCCGGCATTACCCAGGCTCGGGTAGCCCTGGGTAGGCCTGGCTCTCCCAGCCGCCTGGGACAATCTCTCCCTCTCTCCTGGAACCCTGGGCCAGCCTGCCGCCTCAGGCTCGCCCCCCTGGGTCTCCTGGAAGTGGCGCCGCCTTGTGGACGAGCCGGGGAGAGCGGCTCTCCGTTGCCATCCGGTGGATTTTTAGCAGAATGCAGCCTGCAACCTGAATGCTGGCGCCGCCTTGTGGACAAGCCGGGGAGCGCGCCTCTCCGTTGCCATCCGGTGGATTTTTAGCAGATTGCAGCCTTCCACCTGCTAGGGACTTAGCCTCCGGCGTTACCCAGGCTCGGGTAGCCCTGGGTAGGCCTGGCTTTCCCAGCCGCCTGGGACAATCTCTCCCTCTCTCCTGGAACCCTGGGCCTGCCTGCCGCCTCAGGCTTAGCCCCCTGGGTTGCCTGGAAGTGGTGCCCTCTTGGTAGACACTTAGCAGAATGCAGCCTGCCACCTGCTAGGGACTGAGCCTCCGGCATTACCCAGGCTCGGGTAGCCCTGGGTAGGCCTGGCTCTCCCAGCCGCCTGGGACAATCTCTCCCTCTCTCCTGGAACCCTGGGCCAGCCTGCCGCCTCAGGCTCGCCCCCCTGGGTCTCCTGGAAGTGGCGCCGCCTTGTGGACGAGCCGGGGAGAGCGGCTCTCCGTTGCCATCCGGTGGATTTTTAGCAGAATGCAGCCTGCAACCTGAATGCTGGCGCCGCCTTGTGGACAAGCCGGGGAGCGCGCCTCTCCGTTGCCATCCGGTGGATTTTTAGCAGATTGCAGCCTTCCACCTGCTAGGGACTTAGCCTCCGGCGTTACCCAGGCTCGGGTAGCCCTGGGTAGGCCTGGCTTTCCCAGCCGCCTGGGACAATCTCTCCCTCTCTCCTGGAACCCTGGGCCTGCCTGCCGCCTCAGGCTTAGCCCCCTGGGTTGCCTGGAAGTGGTGCCCTCTTGGTAGACACTTAGCAGAATGCAGCCTGCCACCTGCTAGGGACTGAGCCTCCGGCATTACCCAGGCTCGGGTAGCCCTGGGTAGGCCTGGCTTTCCCAGCCGCCTGGGACAATCTCTCCCTCTCTCCTGGAACCCTGGGCCTGCCTGCCGCCTCAGGCTTAGCCCCCTGGGTTGCCTGGAAGTGGTGCCCTCTTGGTAGACACTTAGCAGAATGCAGCCTGCCACCTGCTAGGGACTGAGCCTCCGGCATTACCCAGGCTCGGGTAGCCCTGGGTAGGCCTGGCTCTCCCAGCCGCCTGGGACAATCTCTCCCTCTCTCCTGGAACCCTGGGCCAGCCTGCCGCCTCAGGCTCGCCCCCCTGGGTCTCCTGGAAGTGGCGCCGCCTTGTGGACGAGCCGGGGAGAGCGGCTCTCCGTTGCCATCCGGTGGATTTTTAGCAGAATGCAGCCTGCAACCTGAATGCTGGCGCCGCCTTGTGGACAAGCCGGGGAGCGCGCCTCTCCGTTGCCATCCGGTGGATTTTTAGCAGATTGCAGCCTTCCACCTGCTAGGGACTTAGCCTCCGGCGTTACCCAGGCTCGGGTAGCCCTGGGTAGGCCTGGCTTTCCCAGCCGCCTGGGACAATCTCTCCCTCTCTCCTGGAACCCTGGGCCTGCCTGCCGCCTCAGGCTTAGCCCCCTGGGTTGCCTGGAAGTGGTGCCCTCTTGGTAGACACTTAGCAGAATGCAGCCTGCCACCTGCTAGGGACTGAGCCTCCGGCATTACCCAGGCTCGGGTAGCCCTGGGTAGGCCTGGCTCTCCCAGCCGCCTGGGACAATCTCTCCCTCTCTCCTGGAACCCTGGGCCAGCCTGCCGCCTCAGGCTCGCCCCCCTGGGTCTCCTGGAAGTGGCGCCGCCTTGTGGACGAGCCGGGGAGAGCGGCTCTCCGTTGCCATCCGGTGGATTTTTAGCAGAATGCAGCCTGCAACCTGAATGC
>NW_027440026.1:0-7500 GCF_031893055.1 Leptodactylus fuscus
TTAAAGAGGCTTGTCTCGCAACTCGGGGGGGGGCGGTGCCCTCGCTCTGCCTCCCCCCGCAGGGATCCGCCGTCGGCGGCCTGTCAGCAGAGTTCACTGGGACTTTGTCAGAGTCGGGTGTCCGATGCCCTGGTACTCTGACTTTTGGTAAGCTAATTGACAGCACACGCTGTCTCGGACACGGTTCTTGACGGGGGGTGTTCAAAAGTAGGTCACAGAGAGAGTGTCACCTGTCCCATTACATGAAGACCAACCACTCAAAGTGTCCGACTTTGTGGAACTCCGGCCCGGATCCGGCCGTCAAATTCAACCTCATTCCGGTAGTGCCTTTTCGGCTCCGAGGCCTCCTCCGGGGCCGTCCGACGCCCGGTTCCACGGCGGGACCCCCGACACCGACTCGAGGTGGTACCCCTTCGTGCCGGCCGAGGCGCGCCGCCGCCGGCGTGAGGGCGCCGCTCCCCGGAGTGAAACACGGCCGCCGGAGGAATTTTGAAAGTTGAAAATTTGACTAAGTGTCGACGGAAGTGCCATATGCGCCGGGCGGGAGGCGCCCGTCGCCTCGCCCGGGATGGCGGCGCCGGCGCCGGCTCGCCGCGCCTGCCAGAGGCCGCTCGTCTCCCCGGAGGCCCGGGGGATTTCCCTTCTGCTCGGAGCGGCCGCAGTTCTCCTTCTGGTCCGCCTGGCAGCTACCTCCGCCGGCTGCCAATCATCTCTCTCCCCGGCCCGGGGGGGACGACTCTCCCTTCTGCGCGTGCGCGCCTGTCAGCTCCTGCAAATCGTCTCTCCCGCCGCCCGCCGAGGGTGACTTCCCTTCTGCGCGTGCGCGCCTGTCAGCTCCTGCCAATCATCTCTCCTCTCTCCCCGCGGCCGCCCGGGGACTTTCCCTTCTGCGCGCGCGCGTGCGCGCCTGTCAGCTCCTGCAAATCGTCTCTCCCCCCGGCCGCCAAGGGGGATTTCCCTTCTGCGTGCGCGCCTGTCAGCTCCTGCAAATCCTCTCTCCCCGGCCGCTCGGGGAGGCGGGATCTCGCCCTCTGGTAGACGCTAGCAGCCTGCCACCTGCTAGGGACTCGGCCTCCGGCATTACCCAGGCAACGGCAGCCCTGGGTCGGCCTGGCTTTTTCCCAGCCGCCCGGGACGATCTCTCCCTCTCTCCTGGAACCCTGGGCCGGCCTGCCGCCCTCAGGCTTAGCCCCCTGGGTCGCCCGGAAGTGGCGCCGCCTTGTGGACGAGCCGGGGAGAGCGGCTCTACGTTGCCATCCGGTGGATTTTTAGCAAATTGCAGCTTTCCATAGCAAATTGCAGCTTTCCATAGCAAATTGCAGCTTTCCACCTGCTAGGGACTTATCCTCTGGCTTTACCCAGGCTGGGGTGGCCCTGGGTCGGCTGGCTTTTTTTCCCAGCCGCCTGGGACGATCTCTCCCTCTCTCCTGGAACCCCGGGCCGGCCTGCCGCCCTCAGGCTTAGCCCCCTGGGTCTCCTGGAAGTGTCTCCCTCTGGAAGTCACTTAGGCAGAACGCAGCCTGCCGCCTGCTAGGGACTTAGCCTCTGGCTTTACCCAGGCTAGGGTAGCCCTGGGTCGGCCTGGCTTTTTTCCCAGCCGCCCGGGACGATCTCTCCCTCTCTCCTGGAACCCTGGGCCGGCCTGCCGCCCTCAGGCTTAGCCCCCTGGGTCGCCTGGAAGTGGCGCCGCCTTGTGGACAAGCGGGGGAGAGCGGCTCTCCGTTGCCATCCGGTGGATTTTTTAGCAGAATGCAGCCTGCAACCCGAGTGCTGGCGCCGCCTTGTGGACGAGCCGGGGACCGCGGCTCTCCGTTGCCATCCGGTGGATTTTTAGCAGAATGCAGCCTTCCACCTGCTAGGGACTTAGCCTCCGGCATGTATCCAGGCTCGGGTAGCCCTGGGTAGGCCTGGCTTTCCCAGCCGCCTGGGACAATCTCTCCCTCTCTCCTGGAGCCCATGGCCGGCCTGCCGCCCTCAGGCTTAGCCCCCTGGGTTTCCTGGAAGCGTCTACCTCTGGTAGACACTTAGCAGAATGCAGCCTTCCACCTGCTAGGGACTTAGCCTCCGGCATCTACCCAGGCTCGGGTAGCCCTGGGTAGGCTTGGCTTTCCCAGCCGCCTGGGACCATCTCTCCCTCTCTCCTGGAACCCTGGGCCGGCCTGCCGCCCTCAGGCTTAGCCCCCTGGGTCGCCTGGAAGTGGCGCCGCCTTGTGGACAAGCGGGGGAGAGCGGCTCTACGTTGCCATCCGGTGGACTTTTAGCAGAATGCAGCCTGCAACCCGAGTGCTGGCGCCGCCTTGTGGACGAGCCGGGGACTGCGGCTCTCCGTTGCCATCCGGTGGATTTTTAGCAGATTGCAGCCTTCCACCTGCAAGGGACTCAGCCTCCGGCATGTACCCAGGCTCGGGTAGCCCTGGGTAGGCCTGGCTTTCCCAGCCGCCTGGGACGATCTCTCCCTCTCTCCTGGAACCCTGGGCCGGCCTGCCGCCCTCAGGCTTAGCCCCCTGGGTCGCCTGGAAGTGGCGCCGCCTTGTGGACAAGCGGGGGAGAGCGGCTCTCCGTTGCCATCCGGTGGATTTTTAGCAGAATGCAGCCTGCAACCCGAGTGCTGGCGCCGCCTTGTGGACGAGCCGGGGGACCGCGGCTCTCCGTTGCCATCCGGTGGATTTTTAGCAGATTGCAGCCTTCCACCTGCTAGGGACTTAGCCTCCGGCATGTACCCAGGCTCGGGTAGCCCTGGGTAGGCCTGGCTTTTTTCCCAGCCGCCTGGGACGAACTCTCCCTCTCTCCTGGAACCCTGGGCCGGCCTGCCGCCCTCAGGCTTAGCCCCCCTGGGTCTCCTGGAAGTGTCTCCCTCTGGAAGTCACTTAGCAGAACGCAGCCTGCCGCCTGCTAGGGACTTAGCCTCTGGCTTTACCCAGGCTAGGGTAGCCCTGGGTCGGCCTGGCTTTTTTCCCAGCCGCCTGGGACGATCTCGTCCCTCTCTCCTGGAACCCTGGGCCAGCCTGCCGCCTCAGGCTTAGCCCCCTGGGTTGCCTGGAAGTGGTGCCCTCTTGGTAGACACTTAGCAGATTGCAGCCTTCCACCTGCTAGGGACTTAGCCTCTGGCATTACCCAGGCTCGGGTCGGCCTGGCTGTCCCAGCCGCCTGGGACGATCTCTCCCTCTCTCCTGGAACCCTGGGCCGGCCTGCCGCCCTCAGGCTTAGCCCCCTGGGTCGCCTGGAAGTGGCGCCGCCTTGTGGACAAGCGGGGGGAGAGCGGCTCTCCGTTGCCATCCGGTGGATTTTTAGCAGAATGCAGCCTGCAACCCGAGTGCTGGCGCCGCCTTGTGGACGAGCCGGGGACTGCGGCTCTCCGTTGCCATCCGGTGGATTTTTAGCAGATTGCAGCCTTCCACCTGCTAGGGACTTAGCCTCTGGCATTACCCAGGCTCGGGTAGGCCTGGCTTTCCCAGCCGCCTGGGACCATCTCTCCCTCCCTCCTGGAACCCATGGCCAGCCTGCCGCCTCAGGCTTAGCCCCCTGGGTCTCCTGGAAGTGTCGCCCTCTGGTAGACACTTAGCAGAACGCAGCCTTCCACCTGTTAGGGACTTAGCCTCCGGCATGTACCCAGGCTCGGGTAGCCCTGGGTAGGCCTGGCTCTCCCAGCCGCCTGGGACGGTCTCTCCCTCTCTCCTGGAACCCTGGGCCAGCCTGCCGCCTCAGGCTTAGCCCCCTGGGTCTCCTGGAAGTGTCGCCCTCTGGTAGACACTTAGCAGAATGCAGCCTTCCACCTGCTAGGGACTTAGCCTCCGGCATGTACCCCGGCTCGGGTAGCCCTGGGTAGGCCTGGCTCTCCCAGCCGCCTGGGACGGTCTCTCCCTCTCTCCTGGAACCCTGGGCCAGCCTGCCGCCTCAGGCTTAGCCCCCTGGGTCTCCTGGAAGTGTCTCCCTCTGGAAGACACTTAGCAGAACGCAGCCTGCCACCTGCTAGGGACTTAGCCTCTGGCTTTACCCAGGCTTGGGTAGCCCTGGGTCGGCCTGGCTTTTTTTCCCAGCCGCCCGGGACGATCTCTCCCTCTCTCCTGGAACCCTGGGCCGGCCTCCCACCTCAGGCTTAGCCCCCTGGGTCGCCTGGAAGTGGCGCCGCCTTGTGGATGAGCCGGGGAGAGCGGCTCTACGTTGCCATCCGGTGGATTTTTAACAGAATGCAGCCTGCAACCCGAGTGCTGGCGCCGCCTTGTGGACGAGCCGGGGACTGCGGCTCTCCGTTGCCATCCGGTGGATTTTTAGCAGATTGCAGCCTGCCAGCTGCTAGGGACTAAGTCTCTGGCGTTACCCAGGCTCGGGTAGCCCTGGCTTTCCCAGCCGCCTGGGACAATCTCTCCCTCCCTCCTGGAACCCATGGCCGGCCTGCCGCCCTCAGGCTTAGCCCCCTGGGTCTCCTGGAAGTGTCTCCCTCTGGAAGACACTTAGCAGAACGCAGCCTGCCACCTGCTAGGGACTTAGCCTCTGGCTTTGCCCAGGCTCGGGTAGCCCTGGGTCGGCCTGGCTTTTTTCCCAGCCGCCCGGGACGATCTCTCCCTCCCTCCTGGAACCCATGGCCAGCCTGCCGCCTCAGGCTTAGCCCCCTGGGTCTCCTGGAAGTGTCGCCCTCTGGTAGACACTTAGCAGAATGCAGCCTTCCACCTGCTAGGGACTTAGCCTCCGGCATGTACCCCGGCTCGGGTAGCCCTGGGTAGGCCTGGCTCTCCCAGCCGCCTGGGGACGGTCCTCTCCCTCTCTCCTGGAACCCTGGGCCAGCCTGCCGCCTCAGGCTTAGCCCCCTGGGTCTCCTGGAAGTGTCGCCCTCTGGTAGACACTTAGCAGAATGCAGCCTTCCACCTGCTAGGGACTTAGCCTCCGGCATGTACCCCGGCTCGGGTAGCCCTGGGTAGGCCTGGCTCTCCCAGCCGCCTGGGACGGTCTCTCCCTCTCTCCTGGAACCCTGGGCCAGCCTGCCGCCTCAGGCTTAGCCCCCTGGGTCTCCTGGAAGTGTCGCCCTCTGGTAGACACTTAGCAGAATGCAGCCTTCCACCTGCTAGGGACTTAGCCTCCGGCATGTACCCAGGCTCGGGTAGCCCTGGGTAGGCCTGGCTCTCCCAGCCGCCTGGGACGGTCTCTCCCTCTCTCCTGGAACCCTGGGCCAGCCTGCCGCCTCAGGCTTAGCCCCCTGGGTCTCCTGGAAGTGTCGCCCTCTGGTAGACACTTAGCAGAATGCAGCCTTCCACCTGTTAGGGACTTAGCCTCTGGCTTTACCCAGGCTTGGGTAGCCCCAGCCCGGCCTGGCGCTCGCCGCAGGAAGGCCTCCTCGGGGGCTCCGGTTTTTTGGGGGTTTTTTTGTCAAAGTGTCTACGGAAGTGGAAGTTCTCTCAGGGGGAAGCTCCCCTCGGACCCTGCCCAGGAGGGTGAGCCCCGGCCCGGCTTGCCTCCCCTAGGCCCGCCCGCTCCGGAACCCGGTTCTCCCTGCAGACCCCGCCTCGGGGCAACCCTCCAGCTCCCCATCTCCCGGCAGCCGGGGTCAAATACAGCACCACCTCTTCCTTCCGCTGGCCCTCAAGAGTCCTCACCGCTCCCCCAGGCAGGCTTCCACGGGAGGCCGATCGGACCCCGCCATTAAGCCCCCTGACAAACGGCCGTCCCTGGAAGTCTCTCCGGGCCCGACTATTAAGCCCCACCGCCGACCCTCCGGGGCCGACTATTAAGCCCACTGCCAGAGATAGCACTCATGGGAATCTCTCTGGGCCCGACTATTAAGTCCAACTGTGACTTATGCTTGGAAATGTGACTTATGCTTGGAAATGTGACTTATGCTTGGAAATGTGACTTATGCTTGGAAATGTGACTTATGCTGGCAAATGTGACTTATGCTGGCAAATGTGACTTATGCTGGCAAATGTGACTTATGCTGGCAAATGTGACTTATGCTGGCAAATGTGACTTATGCTGGCAAATGTGACTTATGCTGGCAAATGTGACTTATGCTGGCAAATGTGACTTATGCTGGCAAATGTGACTTATGCTGGCAAATGTGACTTGTCCTCCCAAATGTGACTTATGCTGGGAAATGTGACTTGTCCTCCCAAATGTGACTTATGCTGGCAAATGTGACTTGTCCGCCCGAATGTGACTTATCCAGCTAAATGAGACTTCTCCCTAAGCTGAGCTCCAGGGAGGGTAGCTGGTAGACTGGGGGCTTAATCTTCAGCTTCTACCGGGCTTATGGAGCCCTGAGTCGGCCTGGCTCTCCCAGCCGCCGGGGACAATCTCTCCCTCTCTCCTGGAACCCTGGGCCAGCCTGCCGCCTCAGGCTCGCCCCCCTGGGTCTCCTGGAAGTGGCGCCGCCTTGTGGACGAGCCGGGGAGAGCGGCTCTCCGTTGCCATCCGGTGGAATTTTAGCAGAATGCAGCCTGCAACCTGAATGCTGGCGCCGCCTTGTGGACAAGCCGGGGAGCGCGCCTCTCCGTTGCCATCCGGTGGATTTTTAGCAGATTGCAGCCTTCCACCTGCTAGGGACTTAGCCTCCGGCGTTACCCAGGCTCGGGTAGCCCTGGGTAGGCCTGGCTTTCCCAGCCGCCTGGGACAATCTCTCCCTCTCTCCTGGAACCCTGGGCCTGCCTGCCGCCTCAGGCTTAGCCCCCTGGGTTGCCTGGAAGTGGTGCCCTCTTGGTAGACACTTAGCAGAATGCAGCCTGCCACCTGCTAGGGACTGAGCCTCCGGCATTACCCAGGCTCGGGTAGCCCTGGGTAGGCCTGGCTCTCCCAGCCGCCTGGGACAATCTCTCCCTCTCTCCTGGAACCCTGGGCCAGCCTGCCGCCTCAGGCTCGCCCCCCTGGGTCTCCTGGAAGTGGCGCCGCCTTGTGGACGAGCCGGGGAGAGCGGCTCTCCGTTGCCATCCGGTGGATTTTTAGCAGAATGCAGCCTGCAACCTGAATGCTGGCGCCGCCTTGTGGACAAGCCGGGGAGCGCGCCTCTCCGTTGCCATCCGGTGGATTTTTAGCAGATTGCAGCCTTCCACCTGCTAGGGACTTAGCCTCCGGCGTTACCCAGGCTCGGGTAGCCCTGGGTAGGCCTGGCTTTCCCAGCCGCCTGGGACAATCTCTCCCTCTCTCCTGGAACCCTGGGCCTGCCTGCCGCCTCAGGCTTAGCCCCCTGGGTTGCCTGGAAGTGGTGCCCTCTTGGTAGACACTTAGCAGAATTCAGCCTGCCGCCTGCTAGGGACTCAGCCTCCGGCATGTACCCAGGCTCGGGTAGCCCTGGCTTTCCCAGCCGCCTGGGACAATCTCTCCCTCTCTCCTGGAACCCATGGCCGGCCTGCCGCCTCAGGCTCGCCCCCCTGGGTTTCCTGGAAGTGGAGCCGCCTTGTGGACAAGCCGGGGAGCGCGGCTCTCCGTTGCCATCCGGTGGATTTTTAGCAGATTGCAGCCTGCCACCTGCTAGGGACTTAGTCTCTGGCGTTACCCAGGCTCGGGTAGCCCTGC
>NW_027440026.1:17500-30592 GCF_031893055.1 Leptodactylus fuscus
ATGAAGACCAACTACTCAAAGTGTCCGACTTTGTGGAACTCCGGCCCGGATCCGGCCGTCAAATTCAACCTCATTCCGGTAGTGCCTTTTCCTCCGAGGCCTCCTCCGGGGCCGTCCGACGCCCGGTTCCACGGCGGGACCCCCGACACCGACTCGAGGTGGTACCCCTTTTTGCCGGCCGAGGTGCGCCGCCGCCGGCGTGAGGACGCCGCTCCCCGGTGTGAAAAACGGCCGCCGGAGGAATTTTGAAAGTTGAAAATTTGGCAAAGTGTCGACGGAAGTGCCAACCGCGCCGGCGGGGAGGCGCCCGTCGCCTCGCCCGGGATGGCGGCACCGGCGCCGGGTCGCCGCGCCTGCCAGCGGCCGCTAGTCTCCCCGGACGCCCGGGGGATTTCCCTTCCGCTCCCAGCGGCCGCAGTTCTCCTTCTGGTCCGCCTGGCGGCTGCCTCCGCCGGCTGCCAATCATCTCTCCCCGGCCGCCCGGGGGATTTCCCTTCTGCGCGCCTGTCAGCTCCTGCCAATCATCTCTCCCCGGCCGCCAAGGGGGATTTCCCTTCTGCGCGCCTGGCAGCTCCTGCCAATCATCTCTCCCCGGCCGCCCGGGGGATCTCGTTAAGGTCCGTGTTTCGTGGGGTTTTATTTCAAAGTTTGTCTTTTTTTTCCCCAAAGTGTCTAAGAGCCGATCGGCTCAGCGGGGGGCGCCCGTCGCCTCGCCCGGGATGGCGGCACCGGCGCCGGGTCGCCGTGCCTGCCAGCGGCCGCTCGGGGGATTTCCCTTCTGCGCGCCTGTCAGCTCCTGCCAATCATCTCTCCCCGGCCGCCCGGGGGATCTCTTATGGTCCGTGTTTTATGGGGGGTTTTTTTTGTGCGTTTGACCTTTTTTTCCCCCAAAGCGTCTAAGTGCCGATCGGCTCGGCGGGAGGCGCCCGCCTGAAAACTGCGGCTTGCCACGCGACCTGAAGAGGCTTGTCACGCAACCCGGGGGGGCGGTGCCCTCGCTCTGCCTCCCCCCCGCGGGGATCCGCCGTCGGCGGCCTGTGAGCAGAGTTCACTGGGACTTTGTCAGAGTCGGGTGTCCGATCCCCTGGTACTCTGACTTTTGGTAAGCTAATTGACAGGACTCGCTGTCTCGGACACGGTTCTTGACGGGGGTGTTCAAAAGTAGGTCACAGAGAGAGTGTCACCTGTCCCATTACATGAAGACCAACCACTCAAAGTGTCCGACTTTGTGGAACTCCGGCCCGGATCCGGCCGTCAAATTCAACCTCATTCCGGTAGTGCCTTTTCCGCTCCGAGGCCTCCTCCGGGGCCGTCCGACGCCCGGTTCCACGGCGGGACCCCCGACACCGACTCGAGGAGGTACCCCTTTTTGCCGGCCGAGGTGCGCCGCCGCCGGCGTGAGGACGCCGCTCCCCGGTGTGAAAAACGGCCGCCGGAGGAATTTTGAAAGTTGAAAATTTGGCAAAGTGTCGACGGAAGTGCCAACTGCGCCGGCGGGGAGGCGCCCGTCGCCTCGCCCGGGATGGCGGCACCGGCGCCGGGTCGCCGCGCCTGCCGCGGCCGCTAGTCTCCCCGGACGCCCGGGGGATTTCCCTTCCGCTCCCAGCGGCCGCAGTTCTCCTTCCGGTCCGCCTGGCGGCTGCCTCCGCCGGCTGCCAATCATCTCTCCGGATTTCCCTTCTGCGCGCCTGTCAGCTCCTGCAAATCCTCTCTCCCCGGCCGCTCGGGGAGGCGGGATCTCGCCCTCTGGTAGACGCTAGCAGCCTGCCACCTGCTAGGGACTCGGCCTCTGGCATTACCCAGGCTCCGGCAGCCCTGGGTCGGCCTGGCTTTTCCCAGCCGCCTGGGACGATCTCTCCCTCTGTCCTGGAACCCTGGGCCGGCCTGCCGCCTCAGGCTTAGCCCCCTGGGTCGCCTGGAAGTGGCGCCGCCTTGTGGACGAGCCGGGGAGAGCCGCTCTCCGTTGCCATCCGGTGGATTTTTAGCAAATTGCAGCTTTCCATAGCAAATTGCAGCCTTCCACCTGCTAGGGACTTAGCCTCCGGCATGTACCCAGGCTCGGGTAGCCCTGGGTAGGCCTGGCTTTCCCAGCCGCCTGGGACAATCTCTCCCTCTCTCCTGGAACCCTGGGCCAGCCTGCCGCCTCAGGCTTAGCCCCCTGGGTCGCCTGGAAGTGGTGCCCTCTTGGTAGACACTTAGCAGAATGCAGCCTGCCACCTGCTAGGGACTTAGCCTCTGGCTTTACCCAGGCTCGGGTAGCCCTGGGTCGGCCTGGCTTTCCCAGCCGCCTGGGACAATCTCTCCCTCTCTCCTGGAACCCTGGGCCGGCCTGCCGCCTCAGGCTTAGCCCCCTGGGTCGCCTGGAAGTGGCGCCGCCTTGTGGACGAGCCGGGGAGAGCCGCTCTCCGTTGCCATCCGGTGGATTTTTAGCAAATTGCAGCTTTCCATAGCAAATTGCAGCCTTCCACCTGCTAGGGACTTAGCCTCCGGCATGTACCCAGGCTCGGGTAGCCCTGGGTAGGCCTGGCTCTCCCAGCCGCCTGGGACGGTCTCTCCCTCTCTCCTGGAACCCTGGGCCAGCCTGCCGCCTCAGGCTTAGCCCCCTGGGTCTCCTGGAAGTGTCGCCCTCTGGTAGACACTTAGCAGAATGCAGCCTGCCACCTGCTAGGGACTTAGCCTCTGGCTTTACCCAGGCTCGGGTAGCCCTGGGTCGGCCTGGCTTTCCCAGCCGCCTGGGACAATCTCTCCCTCTCTCCTGGAACCCTGGGCCGGCCTGCCGCCTCAGGCTTAGCCCCCTGGGTCGCCTGGAAGTGGCGCCGCCTTGTGGACGAGCTGGGGAGAGCCGCTCTCCGTTGCCATCCGGTGGATTTTTAGCAAATTGCAGCTTTCCATAGCAAATTGCAGCCTTCCACCTGCTAGGGACTTAGCCTCCGGCATGTACCCAGGCTCTGGTAGCCCTGGGTAGGCCTGGCTTTCCCAGCCGCCTGGGACAAATCTCTCCCTCTCTCCTGGAACCCTGGGCCAGCCTGCCGCCTCAGGCTTAGCCCCCTGGGTTGCCTGGAAGTGGTGCCCTCTTGGTAGACACTTAGCAGAATGCAGCCTGCCACCTGCTAGGGACTTAGCCTCTGGCTTTACCCAGGCTCGGGTAGCCCTGGGTCGGCCTGGCTTTCCCAGCCGCCTGGGACAATCTCTCCCTCTCTCCTGGAACCCTGGGCCGGCCTGCCGCCTCAGGCTTAGCCCCCTGGGTCGCCTGGAAGTGGCGCCGCCTTGTGGACGAGCCGGGGAGAGCCGCTCTCCGTTGCCATCCGGTGGATTTTTAGCAAATTGCAGCTTTCCATAGCAAATTGCAGCCTTCCACCTGCTAGGGACTTAGCCTCCGGCATGTACCCAGGCTCGGGTAGCCCTGGGTAGGCCTGGCTTTCCCAGCCGCCTGGGACGATCTCTCCTTCTTCTCCTGGAACCCTGGGCCAGCCTGCCGCCTCAGGCTTAGCCCCCTGGGTTGCCTGGAAGTGGTGCCCTCTTGGTAGACACTTAGCAGAATGCAGCCTGCCACCTGCTAGGGACTTAGCCTCTGGCTTTACCCAGGCTCGGGTAGCCCTGGGTCGGCCTGGCTTTCCCAGCCGCCTGGGACAATCTCTCCCTCTCTCCTGGAACCCTGGGCCGGCCTGCCGCCTCAGGCTTAGCCCCCTGGGTCGCCTGGAAGTGGCGCCGCCTTGTGGACGAGCCGGGGAGAGCCGCTCTCCGTTGCCATCCGGTGGATTTTTAGCAAATTGCAGCTTTCCATAGCAAATTGCAGCCTTCCACCTGCTAGGGACTTAGCCTCCGGCATGTACCCAGGCTCGGGTGGCCCTGGGTAGGCCTGGCTTTCCCAGCCGCCTGGGTCAATCTCTCCCTCTCTCCTGGAACCCTGGGCCAGCCTGCCGCCTCAGGCTTAGCCCCCTGGGTCTCCTGGAAGTGTCGCCCTCTGGTAGACACTTAGCAGAATTCAGCCTGCCGCCTGCTAGGGACTCAGCCTCCGGCATGTACCCAGGCTCGGGTAGCCCTGGCTTTCCCAGCCGCCTGGGACAATCTCTCCCTCTCTCCTGGAACCCTGGGCCAGCCTGCCGCCTCAGGCTTAGCCCCCTGGGTCGCCTGGAAGTGGTGCCCTCTCGGTAGACACTTGGCAGCATGCAGCCTGCCACCTGCTAGGGACTTAGCCTCTGGCTTTACCCAGGCTCGGGTAGCCCTGGGTCGGCCTGGCTTTCCCAGCCGCCTGGGACGATCTCTCCCTCTCTCTCCTGGAACCCTGGGCCGGCCTGCCGCCTCAGGCTTAGCCCCCTGGGTCGCCTGGAAGTGGCGCCGCCTTGTGGACGAGCCGGGGAGAGCGGCTCTCCGTTGCCATCCGGTGGATTTTTAGCAGAATGCAGCCTGCAACCCGAGTGCTGGCGCCGCCTTGTGGACGAGCCGGGGACTGCGGCTCTCCGTTGCCATCCGGTGGATTTTTAGCAGATTGCAGCCTTCCACCTGCTAGGGACTTAGCCTCCGGCATGTGCCCAGGCTCGGGTAGCCCTGGGTAGGCCTGGCTTTCCCAGCCGCCTGGGACGATCTCTCCCTCTTCTCCTGGAACCCTGGGCCAGCCTGCCGCCTCAGGCTTAGCCCCCTGGGTTGCCTGGAAGTGGTGCCCTCTCGGTAGACACTTAGCAGAACGCAGCCTGCCGCCTGCTAGGGACTTATCCTCTGGCTTTACCCAGGCTGGGGTGGCCCTGGGTCGGCCTGGCTTTTTTCCCAGCCGCCTGGGACAATCTCTCCCTCTCTCCATGAACCCTGGGCCGGCCTGCCGCCTCAGACTTCCCCTTCCGCTCCGAGCGGCCGCAGTTCTCGTTCTGGTCCGCCTGGCAGCTACCTCCGCCGGCTGCCAATCATCTCTCTCTCTCTCTCCCCCCGGCCGCCCGGGGGAACTTCCCTTCTGCGCGCGCCTGGCAGCTACCTCCGCCTGCCAATCATCTCTCCCCCGGCCCTCCCGGGGGACCTCCCTTCTGCGCCGGCCGGCCGGCCGGCCGGCTGCAGTTCTCACTGGTCCGTGTTGTATGGGGTTTATTAAAATGTCGGTCTTTTTCCCCCAAAGTGTCTAAAAGTGCCGATCGGCTCGGCGGGAGGCGCCCGTCGCCTCCCCCGGGATGGCGGCACCGGCGCCCTCTCGCCGTACCTGCCAGCGGCCGCTCGTCTCCCCTGGCCCGCGCCGGGGGATTTCCCTTCTGCTCGGAGCGGCCGCAGTTCTCCTTCTGGTCCGCCTGGCGGCTGCCTCCGCCTGCTGCCAATCATCTCTCCCCGGCCGCACAGGGGGACTTCCCTTCTGCGCGCCTGGCAGCTCCTGCCAATCATCTCTCCCCGGCCGCCCGGGGGATCTCACCGAGGTCCGTGTTTCGTGGGGTTTTATTTCAAAGTTTGCCTTTTTTATTTTTTATTTTTTTCCCCAAAGTGTCCAAGAGCCGATCGGCTCAGCGGGGGGCGCCCGTCGCCTCGCCCGGGATGGCGGCACCGGCGCCCTCTCGCCGTACCTGCCAGCGGCCGCTCGTCTCCCCTGGCCCGCCCGGGGGATTTCCCTTCTGCTCGGAGCGGCCGCAGTTCTCATTCTAGCGCGCAGGGCAGCTCCTGCCAATCATCTCTCCCTTCCGCGACCAGCCGGAAGCGGTTCTCATTGGTCCGTGTTTCGTTGGTTATTTATTTTTCAAAGTTTGACTTTTTCTTTTTTTTTTCCCCAAAAGTGTCTAAAAGTGCCGATTGGCTCGGCGGGAAGCGCCCGCCTGAAAACCGAGGCTTGCCACGCGACCTAAAGAGGCTTGTCTCGCAACTCGGGGGGGGCGGTGCCCTCGCTCTGCCTCCCCCCCGCAGGGATCCGCCGTCGGCGGCCTGTCAGCAGAGTTCACTGGGACTTTGTCAGAGTCGGGTGTCCGATGCCCTGGTACTCTGACTTTTGGTAAGCTAATTGACAGCACACGCTGTCTCGGACACGGTTCTTGACGGGGGTGTTCAAAAGTAGGTCACAGAGAGAGTGTCACCTGTCCCATTACATGAAGACCAACCACTCAAAGTGTCCGACTTTGTGGAACTCCGGCCCGGATCCGGCCGTCAAATTCAACCTCATTCCGGTAGTGCCTTTTCGGCTCCGAGGCCTCCTCCGGGGCCGTCCGACGCCCGGTTCCACGGCGGGACCCCCGACACCGACTCGAGGTGGTACCCCTTCGTGCCGGCCGAGGCGCGCCGCCGCCGGCGTGAGGGCGCCGCTCCCCGGAGTGAAACACGGCCGCCGGAGGAATTTTGAAAGTTGAAAATTTGACTAAGTGTCGACGGAAGTGCCATATGCGCCGGGCGGGAGGCGCCCGTCGCCTCGCCCGGGATGGCGGCGCCGGCGCCGGCTCGCCGCGCCTGCCAGAGGCCGCTCGTCTCCCCGGAGGCCCGGGGGATTTCCCTTCTGCTCGGAGCGGCCGCAGTTCTCCTTCTGGTCCGCCTGGCAGCTACCTCCGCCGGCTGCCAATCATCTCTCTCCCCGGCCCGGGGGGGACGACTCTCCCTTCTGCGCGTGCGCGCCTGTCAGCTCCTGCAAATCGTCTCTCCCGCCGCCCGCCGAGGGTGACTTCCCTTCTGCGCGTGCGCGCCTGTCAGCTCCTGCCAATCATCTCTCCTCTCTCCCCGCGGCCGCCCGGGGACTTTCCCTTCTGCGCGCGCGCGTGCGCGCCTGTCAGCTCCTGCAAATCGTCTCTCCCCCCGGCCGCCAAGGGGGATTTCCCTTCTGCGTGCGCGCCTGTCAGCTCCTGCAAATCCTCTCTCCCCGGCCGCTCGGGGAGGCGGGATCTCGCCCTCTGGTAGACGCTAGCAGCCTGCCACCTGCTAGGGACTCGGCCTCCGGCATTACCCAGGCAACGGCAGCCCTGGGTCGGCCTGGCTTTTTCCCAGCCGCCCGGGACGATCTCTCCCTCTCTCCTGGAACCCTGGGCCGGCCTGCCGCCCTCAGGCTTAGCCCCCTGGGTCGCCCGGAAGTGGCGCCGCCTTGTGGACGAGCCGGGGAGAGCGGCTCTACGTTGCCATCCGGTGGATTTTTAGCAAATTGCAGCTTTCCATAGCAAATTGCAGCTTTCCATAGCAAATTGCAGCTTTCCACCTGCTAGGGACTTATCCTCTGGCTTTACCCAGGCTGGGGTGGCCCTGGGTCGGCCTGGCTTTTTTTCCCAGCCGCCTGGGACGATCTCTCCCTCTCTCCTGGAACCCCGGGCCGGCCTGCCGCCCTCAGGCTTAGCCCCCTGGGTCTCCTGGAAGTGTCTCCCTCTGGAAGTCACTTAGCAGAACGCAGCCTGCCGCCTGCTAGGGACTTAGCCTCTGGCTTTACCCAGGCTAGGGTAGCCCTGGGTCGGCCTGGCTTTTTTCCCAGCCGCCCGGGACGATCTCTCCCTCTCTCCTGGAACCCTGGGCCGGCCTGCCGCCCTCAGGCTTAGCCCCCTGGGTCGCCTGGAAGTGGCGCCGCCTTGTGGACAAGCGGGGGAGAGCGGCTCTCCGTTGCCATCCGGTGGATTTTTAGCAGAATGCAGCCTGCAACCCGAGTGCTGGCGCCGCCTTGTGGACGAGCCGGGGACCGCGGCTCTCCGTTGCCATCCGGTGGATTTTTAGCAGAATGCAGCCTTCCACCTGCTAGGGACTTAGCCTCCGGCATGTATCCAGGCTCGGGTAGCCCTGGGTAGGCCTGGCTTTCCCAGCCGCCTGGGACAATCTCTCCCTCTCTCCTGGAGCCCATGGCCGGCCTGCCGCCCTCAGGCTTAGCCCCCTGGGTTTCCTGGAAGCGTCTACCTCTGGTAGACACTTAGCAGAATGCAGCCTTCCACCTGCTAGGGACTTAGCCTCCGGCATCTACCCAGGCTCGGGTAGCCCTGGGTAGGCTTGGCTTTCCCAGCCGCCTGGGACCATCTCTCCCTCTCTCCTGGAACCCTGGGCCGGCCTGCCGCCCTCAGGCTTAGCCCCCTGGGTCGCCTGGAAGTGGCGCCGCCTTGTGGACAAGCGGGGGAGAGCGGCTCTACGTTGCCATCCGGTGGACTTTTAGCAGAATGCAGCCTGCAACCCGAGTGCTGGCGCCGCCTTGTGGACGAGCCGGGGACTGCGGCTCTCCGTTGCCATCCGGTGGATTTTTAGCAGATTGCAGCCTTCCACCTGCAAGGGACTCAGCCTCCGGCATGTACCCAGGCTCGGGTAGCCCTGGGTAGGCCTGGCTTTCCCAGCCGCCTGGGACGATCTCTCCCTCTCTCCTGGAACCCTGGGCCGGCCTGCCGCCCTCAGGCTTAGCCCCCTGGGTCGCCTGGAAGTGGCGCCGCCTTGTGGACAAGCGGGGGAGAGCGGCTCTCCGTTGCCATCCGGTGGATTTTTAGCAGAATGCAGCCTGCAACCCGAGTGCTGGCGCCGCCTTGTGGACGAGCCGGGGACCGCGGCTCTCCGTTGCCATCCGGTGGATTTTTAGCAGATTGCAGCCTTCCACCTGCTAGGGACTTAGCCTCCGGCATGTACCCAGGCTCGGGTAGCCCTGGGTAGGCCTGGCTTTTTTCCCAGCCGCCTGGGACGAACTCTCCCTCTCTCCTGGAACCCTGGGCCGGCCTGCCGCCCTCAGGCTTAGCCCCCTGGGTCTCCTGGAAGTGTCTCCCTCTGGAAGTCACTTAGCAGAACGCAGCCTGCCGCCTGCTAGGGACTTAGCCTCTGGCTTTACCCAGGCTAGGGTAGCCCTGGGTCGGCCTGGCTTTTTTCCCAGCCGCCTGGGACGATCTCTCCCTCTCTCCTGGAACCCTGGGCCAGCCTGCCGCCTCAGGCTTAGCCCCCTGGGTTGCCTGGAAGTGGTGCCCTCTTGGTAGACACTTAGCAGATTGCAGCCTTCCACCTGCTAGGGACTTAGCCTCTGGCATTACCCAGGCTCGGGTCGGCCTGGCTGTCCCAGCCGCCTGGGACGATCTCTCCCTCTCTCCTGGAACCCTGGGCCGGCCTGCCGCCCTCAGGCTTAGCCCCCTGGGTCGCCTGGAAGTGGCGCCGCCTTGTGGACAAGCGGGGGAGAGCGGCTCTCCGTTGCCATCCGGTGGATTTTTAGCAGAATGCAGCCTGCAACCCGAGTGCTGGCGCCGCCTTGTGGACGAGCCGGGGACTGCGGCTCTCCGTTGCCATCCGGTGGATTTTTAGCAGATTGCAGCCTTCCACCTGCTAGGGACTTAGCCTCTGGCATTACCCAGGCTCGGGTAGGCCTGGCTTTCCCAGCCGCCTGGGACCATCTCTCCCTCCCTCCTGGAACCCATGGCCAGCCTGCCGCCTCAGGCTTAGCCCCCTGGGTCTCCTGGAAGTGTCGCCCTCTGGTAGACACTTAGCAGAACGCAGCCTTCCACCTGTTAGGGACTTAGCCTCCGGCATGTACCCAGGCTCGGGTAGCCCTGGGTAGGCCTGGCTCTCCCAGCCGCCTGGGACGGTCTCTCCCTCTCTCCTGGAACCCTGGGCCAGCCTGCCGCCTCAGGCTTAGCCCCCTGGGTCTCCTGGAAGTGTCGCCCTCTGGTAGACACTTAGCAGAATGCAGCCTTCCACCTGCTAGGGACTTAGCCTCCGGCATGTACCCCGGCTCGGGTAGCCCTGGGTAGGCCTGGCTCTCCCAGCCGCCTGGGACGGTCTCTCCCTCTCTCCTGGAACCCTGGGCCAGCCTGCCGCCTCAGGCTTAGCCCCCTGGGTCTCCTGGAAGTGTCTCCCTCTGGAAGACACTTAGCAGAACGCAGCCTGCCACCTGCTAGGGACTTAGCCTCTGGCTTTACCCAGGCTTGGGTAGCCCTGGGTCGGCCTGGCTTTTTTCCCAGCCGCCCGGGACGATCTCTCCCTCTCTCCTGGAACCCTGGGCCGGCCTCCCACCTCAGGCTTAGCCCCCTGGGTCGCCTGGAAGTGGCGCCGCCTTGTGGATGAGCCGGGGAGAGCGGCTCTACGTTGCCATCCGGTGGATTTTTAACAGAATGCAGCCTGCAACCCGAGTGCTGGCGCCGCCTTGTGGACGAGCCGGGGACTGCGGCTCTCCGTTGCCATCCGGTGGATTTTTAGCAGATTGCAGCCTGCCAGCTGCTAGGGACTAAGTCTCTGGCGTTACCCAGGCTCGGGTAGCCCTGGCTTTCCCAGCCGCCTGGGACAATCTCTCCCTCCCTCCTGGAACCCATGGCCGGCCTGCCGCCCTCAGGCTTAGCCCCCTGGGTCTCCTGGAAGTGTCTCCCTCTGGAAGACACTTAGCAGAACGCAGCCTGCCACCTGCTAGGGACTTAGCCTCTGGCTTTGCCCAGGCTCGGGTAGCCCTGGGTCGGCCTGGCTTTTTTCCCAGCCGCCCGGGACGATCTCTCCCTCCCTCCTGGAACCCATGGCCAGCCTGCCGCCTCAGGCTTAGCCCCCTGGGTCTCCTGGAAGTGTCGCCCTCTGGTAGACACTTAGCAGAATGCAGCCTTCCACCTGCTAGGGACTTAGCCTCCGGCATGTACCCCGGCTCGGGTAGCCCTGGGTAGGCCTGGCTCTCCCAGCCGCCTGGGACGGTCTCTCCCTCTCTCCTGGAACCCTGGGCCAGCCTGCCGCCTCAGGCTTAGCCCCCTGGGTCTCCTGGAAGTGTCGCCCTCTGGTAGACACTTAGCAGAATGCAGCCTTCCACCTGCTAGGGACTTAGCCTCCGGCATGTACCCCGGCTCGGGTAGCCCTGGGTAGGCCTGGCTCTCCCAGCCGCCTGGGACGGTCTCTCCCTCTCTCCTGGAACCCTGGGCCAGCCTGCCGCCTCAGGCTTAGCCCCCTGGGTCTCCTGGAAGTGTCGCCCTCTGGTAGACACTTAGCAGAATGCAGCCTTCCACCTGCTAGGGACTTAGCCTCCGGCATGTACCCAGGCTCGGGTAGCCCTGGGTAGGCCTGGCTCTCCCAGCCGCCTGGGACGGTCTCTCCCTCTCTCCTGGAACCCTGGGCCAGCCTGCCGCCTCAGGCTTAGCCCCCTGGGTCTCCTGGAAGTGTCGCCCTCTGGTAGACACTTAGCAGAATGCAGCCTTCCACCTGTTAGGGACTTAGCCTCTGGCTTTACCCAGGCTTGGGTAGCCCCAGCCCGGCCTGGCGCTCGCCGCAGGAAGGCCTCCTCGGGGGCTCCGGTTTTTTGGGGGTTTTTTTGTCAAAGTGTCTACGGAAGTGGAAGTTCTCTCAGGGGGAAGCTCCCCTCGGACCCTGCCCAGGAGGGTGAGCCCCGGCCCGGCTTGCCTCCCCTAGGCCCGCCCGCTCCGGAACCCGGTTCTCCCTGCAGACCCCGCCTCGGGGCAACCCTCCAGCTCCCCATCTCCCGGCAGCCGGGGTCAAATACAGCACCACCTCTTCCTTCCGCTGGCCCTCAAGAGTCCTCACCGCTCCCCCAGGCAGGCTTCCACGGGAGGCCGATCGGACCCCGCCATTAAGCCCCCTGACAAACGGCCGTCCCTGGAAGTCTCTCCGGGCCCGACTATTAAGCCCCACCGCCGACCCTCCGGGGCCGACTATTAAGCCCACTGCCAGAGATAGCACTCATGGGAATCTCTCTGGGCCCGACTATTAAGTCCAACTGTGACTTATGCTTGGAAATGTGACTTATGCTTGGAAATGTGACTTATGCTTGGAAATGTGACTTATGCTTGGAAATGTGACTTATGCTGGCAAATGTGACTTATGCTGGCAAATGTGACTTATGCTGGCAAATGTGACTTATGCTGGCAAATGTGACTTATGCTGGCAAATGTGACTTATGCTGGCAAATGTGACTTATGCTGGCAAATGTGACTTATGCTGGCAAATGTGACTTATGCTGGCAAATGTGACTTATGCTGGCAAATGTGACTTATGCTGGCAAATGTGACTTATGCTGGCAAATGTGACTTATGCTGGCAAATGTGACTTATGCTGGCAAATGTGACTTATGCTGGCAAATGTGACTTATGCTGGCAAATGTGACTTATGCTGGCAAATGTGACTTATGCTGGCAAATGTGACTTGTCCTCCCAAATGTGACTTATGCTGGGAAATGTGACTTGTCCTCCCAAATGTGACTTATGCTGGCAAATGTGACTTGTCCGCCCGAATGTGACTTATCCAGCTAAATGAGACTTCTCCCTAAGCTGAGCTCCAGGGAGGGTAGCTGGTAGACTGGGGGCTTAATCTTCAGCTTCTACCGGGCTTATGGAGCCCTGAGTCGGCCTGGCTCTCCCAGCCGCCGGGGACAATCTCTCCCTCTCTCCTGGAACCCTGGGCCAGCCTGCCGCCTCAGGCTCGCCCCCCTGGGTCTCCTGGAAGTGGCGCCGCCTTGTGGACGAGCCGGGGAGAGCGGCTCTCCGTTGCCATCCGGTGGAATTTTAGCAGAATGCAGCCTGCAACCTGAATGCTGGCGCCGCCTTGTGGACAAGCCGGGGAGCGCGCCTCTCCGTTGCCATCCGGTGGATTTTTAGCAGATTGCAGCCTTCCACCTGCTAGGGACTTAGCCTCCGGCGTTACCCAGGCTCGGGTAGCCCTGGGTAGGCCTGGCTTTCCCAGCCGCCTGGGACAATCTCTCCCTCTCTCCTGGAACCCTGGGCCTGCCTGCCGCCTCAGGCTTAGCCCCCTGGGTTGCCTGGAAGTGGTGCCCTCTTGGTAGACACTTAGCAGAATGCAGCCTGCCACCTGCTAGGGACTGAGCCTCCGGCATTACCCAGGCTCGGGTAGCCCTGGGTAGGCCTGGCTCTCCCAGCCGCCTGGGACAATCTCTCCCTCTCTCCTGGAACCCTGGGCCAGCCTGCCGCCTCAGGCTCGCCCCCCTGGGTCTCCTGGAAGTGGCGCCGCCTTGTGGACGAGCCGGGGAGAGCGGCTCTCCGTTGCCATCCGGTGGATTTTTAGCAGAATGCAGCCTGCAACCTGAATGCTGGCGCCGCCTTGTGGACAAGCCGGGGAGCGCGCCTCTCCGTTGCCATCCGGTGGATTTTTAGCAGATTGCAGCCTTCCACCTGCTAGGGACTTAGCCTCCGGCGTTACCCAGGCTCGGGTAGCCCTGGGTAGGCCTGGCTTTCCCAGCCGCCTGGGACAATCTCTCCCTCTCTCCTGGAACCC
>NW_027440027.1:0-30182 GCF_031893055.1 Leptodactylus fuscus
TATAATAACAGAGGACATTATGTAATGATAGGGGGCACTGTATATTATAATAACAGAGGACATTATGTAATGATAGGGGGCACTGTATATTATAATAAAAGAGAACATTATGTAATGATAGGGGGCACTGTATATTATAATAACAGAGGACATTATGTAATGACAGGGGGCACTGTATATTATAATAACAGAGGACATTATGTAATGATAGGGGGCACTGTATATTATAATAACAGAGGACATTATGTAATGATAGGGGGCACTGTATATTATAATAACAGAGGACATTATGTAATGATAGGGGCACTGTATATTATAATAACAGAGGACATTATGTAATATAAGGGCACTGTATATTATAATAACAGAGTACATTATGTAATGATACGGGGCACTGTATATTATAATAACAGAGGACATTATGTAATGATAGGAGGCACTGTATATTATAATAACAGAGGACATTATGTAATGATAGGGGGCACTGTATATTATAATAACAGAGGACATTATGTAATGATAGGGGGCACTGTATATTATAATAACAGAGGACATTATGTAATGATAGTGGGCACTGTATATTATAATAACAGAGGACATTATGTAATGATAGGGGGCACTGTATATTATAATAACAGAGGACATTATGTAATGATAGGGGGCACTGTATATTATAATAACAGAGGACATTATGTAATATAAGGGCACTGTATATTATAATAACAGAGGACATTATGTAATGATAGGGGCACTGTATATTATAATAACAGAGGACATTATATAATGATAGGGGGCACTGTATATTATAATAACAGAGGACATTATATAATGATAGGGGGCACTGTATATTATAATAACAGAGGACATTATGTAATGATAGGGGGCACTGTATATTATAATAACAGAGGACATTATGTAATATAAGGGGCACTGTATATTATAATAACAGAGGACATTATGTAATGATAGGGGGCACTGTATATTATAATAACAGAGGACATTATGTAATGATAGGGGGCACTGTATATTATAATAACAGAGGACATTATGTAATGATAGGGGGCACTGTATATTATAATAACAGAGGACATTATGTAATGATAGGGGGCACTGTATATTATAATAACAGAGGACATTATATAATGATAGGGGGCACTGTATATTATAATAACAGAGGACATTATGTAATGATAGGGGGCACTGTATATTATAATAACAGAGGACATTATGTAATGATAGGGGGCACTGTATATTATAATAACAGAGGACATTATATAATGATAGGGGGCACTGTATATTATAATAACAGAGGACATTATGTAATGATAGGGGGCACTGTATATTATAATAACAGAGGACATTATGTAATGATAGGGGGCACTGTATATTATAATAACAGAGGACATTATGTAATGATAGGGGGCACTGTATATTATAATAACAGAGGACATTATATGATGATAGGGGGCACTGTATATTATAATAACAGAGGACATTATATAATGATAGGGGGCACTGTATATTATAATAACAGAGGACATTATGTAATGATAGGGGGCACTGTATATTATAGTAACAGAGGACATTATATAACGATACGGGGCACTGTATATTATAATAACAGAGGACATTATGTAATATTAGGGGGCACTGTATATTATAATAACAGAGGACATTATGTAATGATAGGGGGCACTGTATATTATAATAACAGAGGATATTATGTAACGATAGGGGGCACTGTATATTATAATAACAGAGGACATTATATACTGATAGGGGGCACTGTATATTATAATAACAGAGGACATTATGTAATGATAGGGGGCACTGTATATTATAATAACAGAGGACATTATGTAATATAAGGGGCACTGTATA
This sequence comes from Leptodactylus fuscus, assembly GCF_031893055.1. Classification (NCBI taxonomy): domain Eukaryota; kingdom Metazoa; phylum Chordata; class Amphibia; order Anura; family Leptodactylidae; genus Leptodactylus; species Leptodactylus fuscus. The sequence continues at coordinate 1,882 of NW_027440027.1, forward strand.
TTATAATAACAGAGGACATTATGTAATGATAGGGGGGCACTGTATATTATAATAACAGAGGACATTATGTAATGATAGGGGGCACTGTATATTATAATAACAGAGGACATTATATAATGATAGGGGGCACTGTATATTATAATAACAGAGGACATTATGTAATGATACGGGGCACTGTATATTATAATAACAGAGGACATTATATAATGATAGGGGGCACTGTATATTATAATAACAGAGGACATTATGTAATGATAGGGGGCACTGTATATTATAATAACAGAGGACATTATGTAATGATAGGGGGCACTGTATATTATAATAACATAGGACATTATGTAATGATAGGGGGCACTGTATATTATAATAACAGAGGACATTATGTAATGAAAGGGGGAACTGTATATTATAATAACAGAGGACATTATATAATGATAGGGGGCACTGTATATTATAATAACAGAGGACATTATGTAATGATAGGGGGCACTGTATATTATAATAACAGAGGACATTATATAATGATAGGGGGCACTGTATATTATAATAAAAGAGGACATTATGTAATGATAGGGGGCACTGTATATTATAATAACAGAGGACATTATGTAATATAAGGGGCACTGTATATTATAATAACAGAGGACATTATGTAATGATAGGGGGCACTGTATATTATAATAACAGAGGACATTATGTAATGATAGGGGGCACTGTATATTATAATAACAGAGGACATTATGTAATATAAGGGGCACTGTATATTATAATTACAGAGGACATTATGTAATGATAGGGGGCACTGTATATTATAATAACAGAGGACATTATGTAATGATAGGGGGCACTGTATATTATAATAACAGAGGACATTATGTAACGATAGGGGGCACTGTATATTATAATAACAGAGGACATTATATAACGATAGGGGGCACTGTATATTATAGTAACAGAGGACATTATGTAACGATACGGGGCACTGTATATTATAATAACAGAGGACATTATGTAACGATAGGGGGCACTGTATATTATAATAACAGAGGACATTATGTAATATAAGGGGCACTGTATATTATAATAACAGAGGACATTATGTAATGATAGGGGGCACTGTATATTATAAAAACAGAGGACATTATGTAATGATAGGGGGCACTGTATATTATAATAACAGAGGATATTATGTAACGATAGGGGGCACTGTATATTATAATAACAGAGGACATGATATACTGATAGGGGCACAGTATATTATAATAACAGAGGACATTATGTAATGATAGGGGGCACTGTATATTATAATAACAGAGGACATTATGTAATATAAGGGGCACTGTATATTATAATAACAGAGGACATTATGTAATGATGGGGGGCACTGTATATTATAAAAACAGAGGACATTATGTAATGATGGGGGGCACTGTATATTATAATAACAGAGGACATTATGTAATGATAGGGGGCACTGTATATTATAATTACAGAGGACATTATGTAATATAAGGGGCACTGTATATTATAATAACAGAGGACATTATGTAATGATAGGGGGCACAGTATATTATAATAACAGAGGACATTATGTAATGATAGGGGGCACTGTATATTATAATAACAGAGGACATTATGTAATGATAGGGGGCACTGTATATTATAATAACAGAGGACATTATGTAATGATAAGGGGCACTGTATATTATAATAACAGAGGACATTATGTAATGATAGGGGGCACTGTATATTATAATAACAGAGGACATTATGTAATGATAGGGGGCACTGTATATTATAATAACAGAGGACATTATGTAATGATAGGGGGCACTGTATATTATAATAACAGAGGATATTATGTAATGATAGGGGGCACTGTATATTATAATAACAGAGGACATTATGTAATGATAGGGGGCACTGTATATTATAATAACAGAGGACATTATGTAATGATAGGGGGCACTGTATATTATAATAACAGAGGACATTATGTAATGATAGGGGGCACTGTATATTATAATAACAGAGGACATTATATAATGATAGGGGGCACTGTATATTATAATAACAGAGGACATTATGTAATGATAGGGGGCACTGTATATTATAATAACAGAGGACATTATGTAATGATAGGGGGCACTGTATATTATAATAACATAGGACATTATGTAATGATAGGGGGCACTGTATGTTATAATAACAGAGGACATTATGTAATGATAGGGGGCACTGTATGTTATAATAACAGAGGACATTATGTAATGAAAGGGGGAACTGTATATTATAATAACAGAGGACATTATATAATTATAGGGGGCACTGTATATTATAATAACAGAGGACATTATATAATGATAGGGGGCACTGTATATTATAATAAAAGAGGACATTATGTAATGATAGGGGGCACTGTATATTATAATAACAGAGGACATTATGTAATGATAGGGGGCACTGTATATTATAATAACAGAGGACATTATGTAATATAAGGGGCACTGTATATTATAATAACAGAGGACATTATGTAATGATAGGGGGCACTGTATATTATAATAACAGAGGACATTATGTAATGATAGGGGGCACTGTATATTATAATAACAGAGGACATTATATAATGATAGGGGGCACTGTATATTATAATAACAGAGGACATTATGTAATGATAGGGGGCACTGTATATTATAATAACAGAGGACATTATGTAATGACAGGGGGCACTGTATATTATAATAACAGAGGACATTATGTAATGATAGGGGGCACTGTATATTATAATAACAGAGGACATTATGTAATGATAGGGGGCACTGTATATTATAATAAAAGAGGACATTATGTAATGATAGGGGGCACTGTATATTATAATAACAGAGGACATTATGTAATGACAGGGGGCACTGTATATTATAATAACAGAGGACATTATGTAATGATAGGGGGCACTGTATATTATAATAACAGAGGACATTATGTAATGATAGGGGGCACTGTATATTATAATAACAGAGGACATTATGTAATGATAGGGGGCACTGTATATTATAATAACAGAGGACATTATGTAATGATACGGGGCACTGTATATTATAATAACAGTGGACATTATGTAATGATAGGAGGCACTGTATATTATAATAACAGAGGACATTATGTAATGATAGGGGGCACTGTATATTATAATAACAGAGGACATTATGTAATGATAGGGGGCACTGTATATTATAATAACTGAGGACATTATAGAATGATAGGGGGCACTGTATATTATAATAACAGAGGACATTATGTAATGATAGGGGGCACTGTATATTATAATAACAGAGGACATTATGTAATGATAGGGGGCACTGTATATTATAATAACAGAGGACATTATGTAATGATAGGGGGCACTGTATATTATAATAACAGAGGATATTATGTAATGATAGGGCACTGTATATTATAATAACAGAGGACATTATGCAATATAAGGGGCACTGTATATTATAATAACAGAGGACATTATGTAATGATAGGGGGCACTGTATATTATAATAACAGAGGACATTATGTAATGATAGGGGGCACAGTATATTATAATAACAGAGGACATTATGTAATGATAGGGCACTGTATATTATAATAACAGAGGACATTATGTAATGATAGGGCACTGTATATTATAATAAAAGAGGACATTATGTAATATAAGGGGCACTGTATATTATAATAACAGAGGACATTATGTGATATAAGGGGCACTGTATATTATAATAACAAAGGACATTATGTAATGATAGGGGGTACTGTATATTATAATAACAGAGGACATTATGTAATGATAGGGGGCACTGTATATTATAATAACAGAGGACATTATGTAATGATAGGGGGCACTGTATATTATAATAACAGAGGACATTATGTAATGATAGGGGGAACTGTATATTAAAATAAAAGAGGACATTATGTAATATAAGGGGCACTGTATATTATAATAACAGAGGACATTATGTAATATAAGGGGCACTGTATATTATAATAACAGAGGACATTATGTAATGATAGGGGGCACTGTATATTATAATAACAGAGGACATTATGTAATGATAGGGGGCACTGTATATTATAATAAAAGAGGACATTATGTAATGATAGGGGGCACTGTATATTATAATAACAGAGGACATTATGTAATGATAGGGGGCACTGTATATTATAATAACAGAGGACATTATGTAACGATAGGGGGCACTGTATATTATAATAACAGAGGACATTATGTAACGATAGGGGGCACTGTATATTATAATAACAGAGGACATTATGTAATGATAGGGGGCACTGTATATTATAATAACAGAGGACATTATGTAATATTAGGGGCACTGTATATTATAATAACAGAGGACATTATGTAATGATAGGGGGCACTGTATATTATAATAACAGAGGACATTATGTAATGATAGGGGGCACTGTATATTATAATACCAGAGGACATTATGTAATAATAGGGGGCACTGTATATTATAATAACAGAGGACATTATGTAATGATAGGGGGCACTGTATATTATAATACCAGAGGACATTATGTAATAATAGGGGGCACTGTATATTATAATAACAGAGGACATTATGTAATGATAGGGGGCACTGTATATTATAATAACAGAGGACATTATGTAATATTAGGGGCACTGTATATTATAATAACAGAGGACATTATGTAATGATAGGGGGCACTGTATATTATAATAACAGAGGACATTATGTAATGATAGGGGGCACTGTATATTATAATACCAGAGGACATTATGTAATGATAGGGGGCACTGTATATTATAATAACAGAGGACATTATGTAATGATAGGGGGCACTGTATATTATAATAACAGAGGACATTATATAATGATAGGGGGCACTGTATATTATAATAACAGAGGACATTATGTAATGATAGGTGGCACTGTATATTATAATAACAAAGGACATTATGTAATGATAGGGGGCACTGTATATTATAATAACTGAGGACATTATAGAATGATAGGGGGCACTGTATATTATAATAACAGAGGACATTATGTAATGATAAGGGGCACTGTATATTATAATTACAGAGGACATTATAAAATGATAGGGGGCACTGTATATTATAATAACAGAGGACATTATGCAATGATAGGGGGCACTGTATATTATAATAACAGAGGACATTATGTAATGATAGGGGGCACTGTATATTATAATAACAGAAGACATTATATAATGATAGGGGGCACTGTATATTATAATAACTGAGGACATTATAGAATGATAGGGGGCACTGTATATTATAATAACTGAGGACATTATAGAATGATAGGGGGCACTGTATATTATAATAACAGAGGACATTATGTAATGATAGGGGGCACTGTATATTATAATAACAGAGGACATTATGTAATGATAGGGGGCACTGTATATTATAATAACAGAAGACATTATATAATGATAGGGGGCACTGTATATTATAATAACTGAGGACATTATAGAATGATAGGGGGCACTGTATATTATAATAACAGAGGACATTATGTAATGATAGGGGGCACTGTATATTATAATTACAGAGGACATTATGTAATATAAGGGGCACTGTATATTATAATAACAGAGGACATTATGTAATGATAGGGGGCACTGTATATTATAATAACAGAGGACATTATGTAATATAAGGGGCACTGTATATTATAATAACAGAGGACATTATGTAATGATAGGGGGCACTGTATATTATAATAACAGAGGACATTATGTAATGATAGGGGGCACTGTATATTATAATAACAGAGGACATTATGTAATGATAGGGGGCACTGTATATTATAATAACAGAGGACATTATGTAACGATAGGGGGCACTGTATATTATAATAACAGAGGACATTATGTAATATAAGGGGCACTGTATATTATAATAACAGAGGACATTATGTAATGATAGGGGGCACTCTATATTATAATAACAGAGGACATTATGTAATGATAGGGGGCACTGTATATTATAATAACAGAGGATATTATGTAACGATAGGGGGCACTGTATATTATAATAACAGAGGACATTATATACTGATAGGGGGCACTGTATATTATAATAACAGAGGACATTATGTAATGATAGGGGGCACTGTATATTATAATAACAGAGGACATTATGTAATATAAGGGGCACTGTATATTATAATAACAGAGGACATTATGTAATGATAGGGGGCACTGTATATTATAAAAACAGAGGACATTATGTAATGATAGGGGGCACTGTATATTATAATAACAGAGGACATTATGTAATGATAGGGGGCACAGTATATTATAATAACAGAGGACATTATGTAATGATAGGGGGCACTGTATATTATAATAACAGAGGACATTATGTAATGATAGGGGGCACTGTATATTATAATAACAGAGGACATTATGTAATGATAGGGGGCACTGTATATTATAATAACAGAGAACATTATATGATGATAGGGGGCACTGTATATTATAATAACAGAGGACATTATATAATGATAGGGGGCACTGTATATTATAATAACAGAGGACATTATGTAATGATAGGGGGCACTGTATATTATAGTAACAGAGGACATTATATAACGATACGGGGCACTGTATATTATAATAACAGAGGACATTATGTAATATTAGGGGGCACTGTATATTATAATAACAGAGGACATTATGTAATGATAGGGGGCACTGTATATTATAATAACAGAGGACATTATATAATGATAGGGGGCACTGTATATTATAATAACAGAGGACATTATGTAATGATAGGGGGCACTGTATATTATAGTAACAGAGGACATTATATAACGATACGGGGCACTGTATATTATAATAACAGAGGACATTATGTAATATTAGGGGGCACTGTATATTATAATAACAGAGGACATTATGTGATGATAGGGGGCACTGTATATTATAATAACAGAGGATATTATGTAACGATAGGGGGCACTGTATATTATAATAACAGAGGACATTATATACTGATAGGGGGCACTGTATATTATAATAACAGAGGACATTATGTAATGATAGGGGGCACTGTATATTATAATAACAGAGGACATTATGTAATATAAGGGGCACTGTATATTATAATAACAGAGGACATTATGTAATGATAGGGGGCACTGTATATTATAATAACAGAAGACATTATATAATGATAGGGGGCACTGTATATTATAATAACTGAGGACATTATAGAATGATAGGGGGCACTGTATATTATAATAACAAAGGACATTATGTAATGATAGGGGGCACTGTATATTATAATTACAGAGGACATTATGTAATATAAGGACACTGTATATTATAATAACAGAGGACATTATGTAATGATAGGGGGCACTGTATCTTATAATAACAGAGGACATTATGTAATGATAGGGGGCACTGTATATTATAATAACAGAGGACATTATGTAACGATAGGGGGCACTGTATATTATAATAACAGAGGACATTATGTAATGATAGGGGGCACTGTATATTATAATAACAGAGGACATTATGTAATATAAGGGGCACTGTATATTATAATAACAGAGGACATTATGTAATGATAGGGGGCACTGTATATTATAATAACAGAGGACATTATGTAATGATAGGGGGCACTGTATATTATAATAACAGAGGACATTATGTAATAATAGGGGGCACTGTATATTATAATAACAGAGGACATTGTGTAATGATAGGGGGCACTGTATATTATAATAACAGAGGACATTATGTAATGATAGGGGGCACTGTATATTATAATAACAGAGGACATTATGTAATGATAGGGGGGCACTGTATATTATAATAACAGAGGACATTATGTAATGATAGGGGGCACTGTATATTATAATAACAGAGGACATTATATAATGATAGGGGGCACTGTATATTATAATAACAGAGGACATTATGTAATGATAGGGGGCACTGTATATTATAATAACAGAGGACATTATATAATGATAGGGGGCACTGTATATTATAATAACAGAGGACATTATGTAATGATAGGGGGCACTGTATATTATAATAACAGAGGACATTATGTAATGATAGGGGGCACTGTATATTATAATAACATAGGACATTATGTAATGATAGGGGGTACTGTATATTATAATAACAGAGGACATTATGTAATGAAAGGGGGAACTGTATATTATAATAACAGAGGACATTATATAATGATAGGGGGCACTGTATATTATAATAACAGAGGACATTATGTAATGATAGGGGGCACTGTATATTATAATAACAGAGGACATTATATAATGATAGGGGGCACTGTATATTATAATAAAAGAGGACATTATGTAATGATAGGGGGCACTGTATATTATAATAACAGAGGACATTATGTAATATAAGGGGCACTGTATATTATAATAACAGAGGACATTATGTAATGATAGGGGGCACTGTATATTATAATAACAGAGGACATTATGTAATGATAGGGGGCACTGTATATTATAATAACAGAGGACATTATGTAATATAAGGGGCACTGTATATTATAATTACAGAGGACATTATGTAATGATAGGGGGCACTGTATATTATAATAACAGAGGACATTATGTAATGATAGGGGGCACTGTATATTATAATAACAGAGGACATTATATAATGATAGGGGGCACTGTATATTATAATAACAGAGGACATTATGTAATATAAGGGGCACTGTATATTATAATAACAGAGGACATTATGTAATGATAGGGGGCACTGTATATTATAACAACAGAGGACATTATGTAATGATAGGGGGCACTGTATATTATAATAACAGAGGACATTATGTAATGATAGGGGGCACTGTATATTATAATAACAGAGGACATTATGTAACGATAGGGGGCACTGTATATTATAATAACAGAGGACATTATATAACGATAGGGGGCACTGTATATTATAGTAACAGAGGACATTATATAACGATACGGGGCACTGTATATTATAATAACAGAGGACATTATGTAACGATAGGGGGCACTGTATATTATAATAACAGAGGACATTATGTAATATAAGGGGCACTGTATATTATAATAACAGAGGACATTATGTAATGATAGGGGGCACTGTATATTATAATAACAGAGGATATTATGTAACGATAGGGGGCACTGTATATTATAATAACAGAGGACATGATATACTGATAGGGGGCACTGTATATTATAATAACAGAGGACATTATGTAATGATAGGGGGCACTGTATATTATAATAACAGAGGACATTATGTAATATAAGGGGCACTGTATATTATAATAACAGAGGACATTATGTAATGATAGGGGGCACTGTATATTATAAAAACAGAGGACATTATGTAATGATAGGGGGCACTGTATATTATAATAACAGAGGACATTATGTAATGATAGGGGGCACTGTATATTATAATTACAGAGGACATTATGTAATATAAGGGGCACTGTATATTATAATAACAGAGGACATTATGTAATGATAGGGGGCACAGTATATTATAATAACAGAGGACATTATGTAATGATAGGGGGCACTGTATATTATAATAACAGAGGACATTATGTAATGATAGGGGGCACTGTATATTATAATAACAGAGGACATTATGTAATGATAAGGGGCACTGTATATTATAATAACAGAGGACATTATGTAATGATAGGGGGCACTGTATATTATAATAACAGAGGACATTATGTAATGATAGGGGGCACTGTATATTATAATAACAGAGGATATTATGTAATGATAGGGGGCACTGTATATTATAATAACAGAGGACATTATGTAATGATAGGGGGCACTGTATATTATAATAACAGAGGACATTATGTAATGATAGGGGGCACTGTATATTATAATAACAGAGGACATTATGTAATGATAGGGGGCACTGTATATTATAATAACAGAGGACATTATATAATGATAGGGGGCACTGTATATTATAATAACAGAGGACATTATGTAATGATAAGGGGCACTGTATATTATAATAAAAGAGGACATTATGTAATGATAGGGGGCACTGTATACTATAATAACAGAGGACATTATGTAATGATAGGGGGCACTGTATATTATAATAACAGAGGACATTATGTAATATAAGGGGCACTGTATATTATAATAACAGAGGACATTATGTAATGATAGGGGGCACTGTATATTATAATAACAGAGGACATTATGTAATGATAGGGGGCACTGTATATTATAATAACAGAGGACATTATATAATGATAGGGGGCACTGTATATTATAATAACAGAGGACATTATGTAATGATAGGGGGCACTGTATATTATAATAACAGAGGACATTATGTAATGATAGGGGGCACTGTATATTATAATAACAGAGGACATTATGTAATGATAGGGGGCACTGTATATTATAATAACAGAGGACATTATGTAATGATAGGGGGCACTGTATATTATAATAAAAGAGGACATTATGTAATGATAGGGGGCACTGTATATTATAATAACAGAGGACATTATGTAATGACAGGGGGCACTGTATATTATAATAACAGAGGACATTATGTAATGATAGGGGGCACTGTATATTATAATAACAGAGGACATTATGTAATGATAGGGGGCACTGTATATTATAATAACAGAGGACATTATGTAATGATAGGGGGCACTGTATATTATAATAACAGAGGACATTATGTAATGATACGGGGCACTGTATATTATAATAACAGAGGACATTATGTAATGATAGGGCACTGTATATTATAATAACAGAGGACATTATGTAATGATAGGGCACTGTATATTATAATAAAAGAGGACATTATGTAATATAAGGGGCACTGTATATTATAATAACAGAGGACATTATGTGATATAAGGGGCACTGTATATTATAATAACAAAGGACATTATGTAATGATAGGGGGTACTGTATATTATAATAACAGAGGACATTATGTAATGATAGGGGGCACTGTATATTATAATAACAGAGGACATTATGTAATCATAGGGGGCACTGTATATTATAATAACAGAGGACATTATGTAATGATAGGGGGAACTGTATATTAAAATAAAAGAGGACATTATGTAATATAAGGGGCACTGTATATTATAATAACAGAGGACATTATGTAATATAAGGGGCACTGTATATTATAATAACAGAGGACATTATATAATGATAGGGGGCACTGTATATTATAATAACAGAGGACATTATATAATGATAGGGGGCACTGTATATTATAATAACAGAGGACATTATATAATGATAGGGGGCACAGTATATTATAATAACAGAGGACATTATATAATGATAGGGGGCACTGTATATTATAATAAGAGAGGACATTATGTAATATAAGGGGCACTGTATATTATAATAACAGAGGACATTATATAATGATAGGGGGGACTGTATATTATAATAACAGAGGACAATATATTATGATAGGGGGCATTGTATATTAAAATAAAAGAGGACATTAAGTAATATAAGGGGCACTGTATATTATAATAACAGAGGACATTATGTAATATAAGGGGCACTGCATATTATAATAACAGAGGACATTATATAATGATAGGGGGCACTGTATATTATAATAACAGAGGACATTATGTCATGATAGGGGGCACTGTATATTATAATAACAGAGGACATTATGCAATATAAGGGGCACTGTATATTATAATAACAGAGGACATTATGCAATATAACGGGCACTGTATATTATAATAACAGAGGACATTATGTCATGATAGGGGGCACTGTATATTATAATAACAGAGGACATCATGTATTATAAGGAGCACTGCATATTATAATAACAGAGGACATTATGTAATATAAGGGGCACTGTATATTATAATAACAGAGGACAATATGTAATGATAGGGGTTACTGTATATTATAATAAGAGAGGACATTATGTAATGATAGGGGGCACTGTATATTATAATAACAGAGGACATTATGTAATGATAGGGGGCACTGTATATTATAATAACAGATGACATTATGTAATATAAGGGGCACTGTATATTATTATGAGAGAAAATTATGTAATATAAGGGGCACTGTATATTATAATAAGAGAGGACATTATGTAATATAAGGGGCACTGTATATTATAACAACAGATGACATTATGCAATATAAGGGGCACTGTATATTATAATAACAGAGGACATTATGCAATATAAGGGGCACTGTATATTATAATAACAGAGGACATTATGTAATGATAGGGGGCACTGTATATTATAATAACAGAGGACATTATGTAATGATAGGGGGCACTGTATATTATAATAACAGATCACATTATGTAATAATAGGGGGCACTGTATATTATAATAACAGAGGACATTATGTAATGATAGGGGGCACTGAATATTATAATATCAGAGGACATTATGTAATGATAGGGGGCACTGTATATTATAATAACAGAGGACATTATGTAATGATAGGGGGGCACTGTATATTATAATAACAGAGGACATTATGTAATGATAGGGGGCACTGTATATTATAATAACAGAGGACATTATATAATGATAGGGGGCACTGTATATTATAATAACAGAGGACATTATGTAATGATAGGGGGCACTGTATATTATAATAACAGAGGACATTATATAATGATAGGGGGCACTGTATATTATAATAACAGAGGACATTATGTAATGATAGGGGGCACTGTATATTATAATAACAGAGGACATTATGTAATGATAGGGGGCACTGTATATTATAATAACAGAGGACATTATATAATGATAGGGGGCACTGTATATTATAATAACAGAGGACATTATGTAATGATAGGGGGCACTGTATATTATAATAACAAAGGACATTATGTAATGATAGGGGGCACTGTATATTATAATAACAGAGGACATTATGTAATGATAGGGGGCACTGTATATTATAATAACAGAGGACATTATATAATGATAGGGGGCACTGTATATTATAATAACAGAGGACATTATGTAATGATAGGGGGCACTGTATATTATAATAACAGAGGACATTATGTAATATTAGGGGGCACTGTATATTATAATAACAGAGGACATTATGTAATGATAGGGGGCACTGTATATTATAATAACAGAGGACATTATATAATGATAGGGGGCACTGTATATTATAATAACAGAGGACATTATGTAATGATAGGGGGCACTGTATATTATAGTAACAGAGGACATTATATAACGATACGGGGCACTGTATATTATAATAACAGAGGACATTATGTAATATTAGGGGGCACTGTATATTATAATAACAGAGGACATTATGTAATGATAGGGGGCACTGTATATTATAATAACAGAGGATATTATGTAACGATAGGGGGCACTGTATATTATAATAACAGAGGACATTATATACTGATAGGGGGCACTGTATATTATAATAACAGAGGACATTATGTAATGATAGGGGGCACTGTATATTATAATAACAGAGGACATTATGTAATATAAGGGGCACTGTATATTATAATAACAGAGGACATTATGTAATGATAGGGGGCACTGTATATTATAATAACAGAAGACATTATATAATGATAGGGGGCACTGTATATTATAATAACTGAGGACATTATAGAATGATAGGGGGCACTGTATATTATAATAACAAAGGACATTATGTAATGATAGGGGGCACTGTATATTATAATTACAGAGGACATTATGTAATATAAGGGGCACTGTATATTATAATAACAGAGGACATTATGTAATGATAGGGGGCACTGTATCTTATAATAACAGAGGACATTATGTAATGATAGGGGGCACTGTATATTATAATAACAGAGGACATTATGTAACGATAGGGGGCACTGTATATTATAATAACAGAGGACATTATGTAATGATAGGGGGCACTGTATATTATAATAACAGAGGACATTATGTAATATAAGGGGCACTGTATATTATAATAACAGAGGACATTATGTAATGATAGGGGGCACTGTATATTATAATAACAGAGGACATTATGTAATGATAGGGGGCACTGTATATTATAATAACAGAGGACATTATGTAATAATAGGGGGCACTGTATATTATAATAACAGAGGACATTGTGTAATGATAGGGGGCACTGTATATTATAATAACAGAGGACATTATGTAATGATAGGGGGCACTGTATATTATAATAACAGAGGACATTATGTAATGATAGGGGGGCACTGTATATTATAATAACAGAGGACATTATGTAATGATAGGGGGCACTGTATATTATAATAACAGAGGACATTATATAATGATAGGGGGCACTGTATATTATAATAACAGAGGACATTATGTAATGATAGGGGGCACTGTATATTATAATAACAGAGGACATTATATAATGATAGGGGGCACTGTATATTATAATAACAGAGGACATTATGTAATGATAGGGGGCACTGTATATTATAATAACAGAGGACATTATGTAATGATAGGGGGCACTGTATATTATAATAACATAGGACATTATGTAATGATAGGGGGTACTGTATATTATAATAACAGAGGACATTATGTAATGAAAGGGGGAACTGTATATTATAATAACAGAGGACATTATATAATGATAGGGGGCACTGTATATTATAATAACAGAGGACATTATGTAATGATAGGGGGCACTGTATATTATAATAACAGAGGACATTATATAATGATAGGGGGCACTGTATATTATAATAAAAGAGGACATTATGTAATGATAGGGGGCACTGTATATTATAATAACAGAGGACATTATGTAATATAAGGGGCACTGTATATTATAATAACAGAGGACATTATGTAATGATAGGGGGCACTGTATATTATAATAACAGAGGACATTATGTAATGATAGGGGGCACTGTATATTATAATAACAGAGGACATTATGTAATATAAGGGGCACTGTATATTATAATTACAGAGGACATTATGTAATGATAGGGGGCACTGTATATTATAATAACAGAGGACATTATGTAATGATAGGGGGCACTGTATATTATAATAACAGAGGACATTATATAATGATAGGGGGCACTGTATATTATAATAACAGAGGACATTATGTAATATAAGGGGCACTGTATATTATAATAACAGAGGACATTATGTAATGATAGGGGGCACTGTATATTATAACAACAGAGGACATTATGTAATGATAGGGGGCACTGTATATTATAATAACAGAGGACATTATGTAATGATAGGGGGCACTGTATATTATAATAACAGAGGACATTATGTAACGATAGGGGGCACTGTATATTATAATAACAGAGGACATTATATAACGATAGGGGGCACTGTATATTATAGTAACAGAGGACATTATATAACGATACGGGGCACTGTATATTATAATAACAGAGGACATTATGTAACGATAGGGGGCACTGTATATTATAATAACAGAGGACATTATGTAATATAAGGGGCACTGTATATTATAATAACAGAGGACATTATGTAATGATAGGGGGCACTGTATATTATAAAAACAGAGGACATTATGTAATGATAGGGGGCACTGTATATTATAATAACAGAGGATATTATGTAACGATAGGGGGCACTGTATATTATAATAACAGAGGACATGATATACTGATAGGGGGCACTGTATATTATAATAACAGAGGACATTATGTAATGATAGGGGGCACTGTATATTATAATAACAGAGGACATTATGTAATATAAGGGGCACTGTATATTATAATAACAGAGGACATTATGTAATGATAGGGGGCACTGTATATTATAAAAACAGAGGACATTATATAATGATAGGGGGCACTGTATATTATAATAACAGAGGACATTATGTAATGATAGGGGGCACTGTATATTATAATTACAGAGGACATTATGTAATATAAGGGGCACTGTATATTATAATAACAGAGGACATTATGTAATGATAGGGGGCACAGTATATTATAATAACAGAGGACATTATGTAATGATAGGGGGCACTGTATATTATAATAACAGAGGACATTATGTAATGATAGGGGGCACTGTATATTATAATAACAGAGGACATTATGTAATGATAAGGGGCACTGTATATTATAATAACAGAGGACATTATGTAATGATAGGGGGCACTGTATATTATAATAACAGAGGACATTATGTAATGATAGGGGGCACTGTATATTATAATAACAGAGGATATTATGTAATGATAGGGGGCACTGTATATTATAATAACAGAGGACATTATGTAATGATAGGGGGCACTGTATATTATAATAACAGAGGACATTATGTAATGATAGGGGGCACTGTATATTATAATAACAGAGGACATTATGTAATGATAGGGGGCACTGTATATTATAATAACAGAGGACATTATATAATGATAGGGGGCACTGTATATTATAATAACAGAGGACATTATGTAATGATAAGGGGCACTGTATATTATAATAACAGAGGACATTATGTAATGATAGGGGGCACTGTATATTATAATAACATAGGACATTATGTAATGATAGGGGGCACTGTATGTTATAATAACAGAGGACATTATGTAATGAAAGGGGGAACTGTATATTATAATAACAGAGGACATTATATAATTATAGGGGGCACTGTATATTATAATAACAGAGGACATTATGTAATGATAGGGGGCACTGTATATTATAATAACAGAGGACATTATATAATGATAGGGGGCACTGTATATTATAATAAAAGAGGACATTATGTAATGATAGGGGGCACTGTATACTATAATAACAGAGGACATTATGTAATGATAGGGGGCACTGTATATTATAATAACAGAGGACATTATGTAATATAAGGGGCACTGTATATTATAATAACAGAGGACATTATGTAATGATAGGGGGCACTGTATATTATAATAACAGAGGACATTATGTAATGATAGGGGGCACTGTATATTATAATAACAGAGGACATTATATAATGATAGGGGGCACTGTATATTATAATAACAGAGGACATTATGTAATGATAGGGGGCACTGTATATTATAATAACAGAGGACATTATGTAATGATAGGGGGCACTGTATATTATAATAACAGAGGACATTATGTAATGATAGGGGGCACTGTATATTATAATAACAGAGGACATTATGTAATGATAGGGGGCACTGTATATTATAATAAAAGAGGACATTATGTAATGATAGGGGGCACTGTATATTATAATAACAGAGGACATTATGTAATGACAGGGGGCACTGTATATTATAATAACAGAGGACATTATGTAATGATAGGGGGCACTGTATATTATAATAACAGAGGACATTATGTAATGATAGGGGGCACTGTATATTATAATAACAGAGGACATTATGTAATGATAGGGGGCACTGTATATTATAATAACAGAGGACATTATGTAATGATACGGGGCACTGTATATTATAATAACAGTGGACATTATGTAATGATAGGAGGCACTGTATATTATAATAACAGAGGACATTATGTAATGATAGGGGGCACTGTATATTATAATAACAGAGGACATTATGTAATGATAGGGGGCACTGTATATTATAATAACTGAGGACATTATAGAATGATAGGGGGCACTGTATATTATAATAACAGAGGACATTATGTAATGATAGGGGGCACTGTATATTATAATAACAGAGGACATTATGTAATGATAGGGGGCACTGTATATTATAATAACAGAGGACATTATGTAATGATAGGGGGTACTGTATATTATAATAACAGAGGATATTATGTAATGATAGGGCACTGTATATTATAATAACAGAGGACATTATGCAATATAAGGGGCACTGTATATTATAATAACAGAGGACATTATGTAATGATAGGGGGCACTGTATATTATAATAACAGAGGACATTATGTAATGATAGGGGGCACTGTATATTATAATAACAGAGGACATTATGTAATGATAGGGCACTGTATATTATAATAACAGAGGACATTATGTAATGATAGGGCACTGTATATTATAATAAAAGAGGACATTATGTAATATAAGGGGCACTGTATATTATAATAACAGAGGACATTATGTGATATAAGGGGCACTGTATATTATAATAACAAAGGACATTATGTAATGATAGGGGGTACTGTATATTATAATAACAGAGGACATTATGTAATGATAGGGGGCACTGTATATTATAATAACAGAGGACATTATGTAATGATAGGGGGCACTGTATATTATAATAACAGAGGACATTATGTAATGATAGGGGGAACTGTATATTAAAATAAAAGAGGACATTATGTAATATAAGGGGCACTGTATATTATAATAACAGAGGACATTATGTAATATAAGGGGCACTGTATATTATAATAACAGAGGACATTATATAATGATAGGGGGCACTGTATATTATAATAACAGAGGACATTATATAATGATAGGGGGCACTGTATATTATAATAACAGAGGACATTATATAATGATAGGGGGCACAGTATATTATAATAACAGAGGACATTATATAATGATAGGGGGCACTGTATATTATAATAAGACAGGACATTATGTAATATAAGGGGCACTGTATATTATAATAACAGAGGACATTATATAATGATAGGGGGGACTGTATATTATAATAACAGAGGACAATATATTATGATAGGGGGCATTGTATATTAAAATAAAAGAGGACATTAAGTAATATAAGGGGCACTGTATATTATAATAACAGAGGACATTATGTAATATAAGGGGCACTGCATATTATAATAACAGAGGACATTATATAATGATAGGGGGCACTGTATATTATAATAACAGAGGACATTATGTCATGATAGGGGGCACTGTATATTATAATAACAGAGGACATTATGCAATATAAGGGGCACTGTATATTATAATAACAGAGGACATTATGCAATATAACGGGCACTGTATATTATAATAACAGAGGACATTATGTCATGATAGGGGGCACTGTATATTATAATAACAGAGGACATCATGTATTATAAGGAGCACTGCATATTATAATAACAGAGGACATTATGTAATATAAGGGGCACTGTATATTATAATAACAGAGGACAATATGTAATGATAGGGGTTACTGTATATTATAATAAGAGAGGACATTATGTAATGATAGGGGGCACTGAATATTATAATAACAGAGGACATTATGTAATGATAGGGGGCACTGTATATTATAATAACAGATGACATTATGTAATATAAGGGGCACTGTATATTATTATGAGAGAAAATTATGTAATATAAGGGGCACTGTATATTATAATAAGAGAGGACATTATGTAATATAAGGGGCACTGTACATTATAACAACAGATGACATTATGCAATATAAGGGGCACTGTATATTATAATAACAGAGGACATTATGCAATATAAGGGGCACTGTATATTATAATAACAGAGGACATTATGTAATGATAGGGGGCACTGTATATTATAATAACAGAGGACATTATGTAATGATAGGGGGCACTGTATATTATAAAAACAGAGGACATTATATAATGATAGGGGGCACTGTATATTATAATAACAGAGGACATTATGTAATGATAGGGGGCACTGTATATTATAATTACAGAGGACATTATGTAATATAAGGGGCACTGTATATTATAATAACAGAGGACATTATGTAATGATAGGGGGCACAGTATATTATAATAACAGAGGACATTATGTAATGATAGGGGGCACTGTATATTATAATAACAGAGGACATTATGTAATGATAGGGGGCACTGTATATTATAATAACAGAGGACATTATGTAATGATAAGGGGCACTGTATATTATAATAACAGAGGACATTATGTAATGATAGGGGGCACTGTATATTATAATAACAGAGGACATTATGTAATGATAGGGGGCACTGTATATTATAATAACAGAGGATATTATGTAATGATAGGGGGCACTGTATATTATAATAACAGAGGACATTATGTAATGATAGGGGGCACTGTATATTATAATAACAGAGGACATTATGTAATGATAGGGGGCACTGTATATTATAATAACAGAGGACATTATGTAATGATAGGGGGCACTGTATATTATAATAACAGAGGACATTATATAATGATAGGGGGCACTGTATATTATAATAACAGAGGACATTATGTAATGATAAGGGGCACTGTATATTATAATAACAGAGGACATTATGTAATGATAGGGGGCACTGTATATTATAATAACATAGGACATTATGTAATGATAGGGGGCACTGTATGTTATAATAACAGAGGACATTATGTAATGAAAGGGGGAACTGTATATTATAATAACAGAGGACATTATGTAATATAAGGGGCACTGTATATTATAATAACAGAGGACATTATGTAATGATAGGGGGCACTGTATATTATAATAACAGAGGACATTATGTAATGATAGGGGGCACTGTATATTATAATAACAGAGGACATTATATAATGATAGGGGGCACTGTATATTATAATAACAGAGGACATTATGTAATGATAGGGGGCACTGTATATTATAATAACAGAGGACATTATGTAATGATAGGGGGCACTGTATATTATAATAACAGAGGACATTATGTAATGATAGGGGGCACTGTATATTATAATAACAGAGGACATTATGTAATGATAGGGGGCACTGTATATTATAATAAAAGAGGACATTATGTAATGATAGGGGGCACTGTATATTATAATAACAGAGGACATTATGTAATGACAGGGGGCACTGTATATTATAATAACAGAGGACATTATGTAATGATAGGGGGCACTGTATATTATAATAACAGAGGACATTATGTAATGATAGGGGGCACTGTATATTATAATAACAGAGGACATTATGTAATGATAGGGGGCACTGTATATTATAATAACAGAGGACATTATGTAATGATACGGGGCACTGTATATTATAATAACAGTGGACATTATGTAATGATAGGAGGCACTGTATATTATAATAACAGAGGACATTATGTAATGATAGGGGGCACTGTATATTATAATAACAGAGGACATTATGTAATGATAGGGGGCACTGTATATTATAATAACTGAGGACATTATAGAATGATAGGGGGCACTGTATATTATAATAACAGAGGACATTATGTAATGATAGGGGGCACTGTATATTATAATAACAGAGGACATTATGTAATGATAGGGGGCACTGTATATTATAATAACAGAGGACATTATGTAATGATAGGGGGTACTGTATATTATAATAACAGAGGATATTATGTAATGATAGGGCACTGTATATTATAATAACAGAGGACATTATGCAATATAAGGGGCACTGTATATTATAATAACAGAGGACATTATGTAATGATAGGGGGCACTGTATATTATAATAACAGAGGACATTATGTAATGATAGGGGGCACTGTATATTATAATAACAGAGGACATTATGTAATGATAGGGCACTGTATATTATAATAACAGAGGACATTATGTAATGATAGGGCACTGTATATTATAATAAAAGAGGACATTATGTAATATAAGGGGCACTGTATATTATAATAACAGAGGACATTATGTGATATAAGGGGCACTGTATATTATAATAACAAAGGACATTATGTAATGATAGGGGGTACTGTATATTATAATAACAGAGGACATTATGTAATGATAGGGGGCACTGTATATTATAATAACAGAGGACATTATGTAATGATAGGGGGCACTGTATATTATAATAACAGAGGACATTATGTAATGATAGGGGGAACTGTATATTAAAATAAAAGAGGACATTATGTAATATAAGGGGCACTGTATATTATAATAACAGAGGACATTATGTAATATAAGGGGCACTGTATATTATAATAACAGAGGACATTATATAATGATAGGGGGCACTGTATATTATAATAACAGAGGACATTATATAATGATAGGGGGCACTGTATATTATAATAACAGAGGACATTATATAATGATAGGGGGCACAGTATATTATAATAACAGAGGACATTATATAATGATAGGGGGCACTGTATATTATAATAAGAGAGGACATTATGTAATATAAGGGGCACTGTATATTATAATAACAGAGGACATTATATAATGATAGGGGGGACTGTATATTATAATAACAGAGGACAATATATTATGATAGGGGGCATTGTATATTAAAATAAAAGAGGACATTAAGTAATATAAGGGGCACTGTATATTATAATAACAGAGGACATTATGTAATATAAGGGGCACTGCATATTATAATAACAGAGGACATTATATAATGATAGGGGGCACTGTATATTATAATAACAGAGGACATTATGTCATGATAGGGGGCACTGTATATTATAATAACAGAGGACATTATGCAATATAAGGGGCACTGTATATTATAATAACAGAGGACATTATGCAATATAACGGGCACTGTATATTATAATAACAGAGGACATTATGTCATGATAGGGGGCACTGTATATTATAATAACAGAGGACATCATGTATTATAAGGAGCACTGCATATTATAATAACAGAGGACATTATGTAATATAAGGGGCACTGTATATTATAATAACAGAGGACAATATGTAATGATAGGGGTTACTGTATATTATAATAAGAGAGGACATTATGTAATGATAGGGGGCACTGTATATTATAATAACAGAGGACATTATGTAATGATAGGGGGCACTGTATATTATAATAACAGATGACATTATGTAATATAAGGGGCACTGTATATTATTATGAGAGAAAATTATGTAATATAAGGGGCACTGTATATTATAATAAGAGAGGACATTATGTAATATAAGGGGCACTGTACATTATAACAACAGATGACATTATGCAATATAAGGGGCACTGTATATTATAATAACAGAGGACATTATGCAATATAAGGGGCACTGTATATTATAATAACAGAGGACATTATGTAATGATAGGGGGCACTGTATATTATAATAACAGAGGACATTATGTAATGATAGGGGGCACTGTATATTATAATAACAGATCACATTATGTAATAATAGGGGGCACTGTATATTATAATAACAGAGGACATTATGTAATGATAGGGGGCACTGAATATTATAATATCAGAGGACATTATGTAATGATAGGGGGCACTGTATATTATAATAACAGAGGACATTATGTAATGATAGGGGGGCACTGTATATTATAATAACAGAGGACATTATGTAATGATAGGGGGCACTGTATATTATAATAACAGAGGACATTATATAATGATAGGGGGCACTGTATATTATAATAACAGAGGACATTATGTAATGATAGGGGGCACTGTATATTATAATAACAGAGGACATTATATAATGATAGGGGGCACTGTATATTATAATAACAGAGGACATTATGTAATGATAGGGGGCACTGTATATTATAATAACAGAGGACATTATGTAATGATAGGGGGCACTGTATATTATAATAACAGAGGACATTATATAATGATAGGGGGCACTGTATATTATAATAACAGAGGACATTATGTAATGATAGGGGGCACTGTATATTATAATAACAAAGGACATTATGTAATGATAGGGGGCACTGTATATTATAATAACAGAGGACATTATGTAATGATAGGGGGCACTGTATATTATAATAACAGAGGACATTATATAATGATAGGGGGCACTGTATATTATAATAACTGAGGACATTATAGAATGATAGGGGGCACTGTATATTATAATAACAGAGGACATTATGTAATGATAGGGGGCACTGTATATTATAATAACAGAGGACATTATGTAATGATAGGGGGCACTGTATATTATAATAACAGAAGACATTATATAATGATAGGGGGCACTGTATATTATAATAACTGAGGACATTATAGAATGATAGGGGGCACTGTATATTATAATAACAGAGGACATTATGTAATGATAGGGGGCACTGTATATTATAATTACAGAGGACATTATGTAATATAAGGGGCACTGTATATTATAATAACAGAGGACATTATGTAATGATAGGGGGCACTGTATATTATAATAACAGAGGACATTATGTAATGATAGGGGGCACTGTATATTATAATAACAGAGGACATTATGTAACGATAGGGGGCACTGTATATTATAATAACAGAGGACATTATATAATGATAGGGGGCACTGTATATTATAATAACAGAGGACATTATGTAATATAAGGGGCACTGTATATTATAATAACAGAGGACATTATGTAATGATAGGGGGCACTGTATATTATAATAACAGAGGACATTATGTAATGATAGGGGGCACTGTATATTATAATAACAGAGGACATTATGTAATAATAGGGGGCACTGTATATTATAATAACAGAGGACATTGTGTAATGATAGGGGGCACTGTATATTATAATAACAGAGGACATTGTGTAATGATAGGGGGCACTGTATATTATAATAACAGAGGACATTATGTAATGATAGGGGGCACTGTATATTATAATAACAGAGGACATTATGTAATGATAGGGGGGCACTGTATATTATAATAACAGAGGACATTATGTAATGATAGGGGGCACTGTATATTATAATAACAGAGGACATTATATAATGATAGTGGGCACTGTATATTATAATAACAGAGGACATTATGTAATGATAGGGGGCACTGTATATTATAATAACAGAGGACATTATATAATGATAGGGGGCACTGTATATTATAATAACAGAGGACATTATGTAATGATAGGGGGCACTGTATATTATAATAACAGAGGACATTATATAATGATAGGGGGCACTGTATATTATAATAACAGAGGACATTATGTAATGATAGGGGGCACTGTATATTATAATAACAGAGGACATTATGTAATGATAGGGGGCACTGTATATTATAATAACAGAGGACATTATGTAATGATAGGGGGCACTGTATATTATAATAACAGAGGACATTATGTAATGAAAGGGGGAACTGTATATTATAATAACAGAGGACATTATATAATGATAGGGGGCACTGTATATTATAATAACAGAGGACATTATGTAATGATAGGGGGCACTGTATATTATAATAACAGAGGACATTATATAATGATAGGGGGCACTGTATATTATAATAAAAGAGGACATTATGTAATGATAGGGGGCACTGTATATTATAATAACAGAGGACATTATGTAATATAAGGGGCACTGTATATTATAATAACAGAGGACATTATGTAATGATAGGGGGCACTGTATATTATAATAACAGAGGACATTATGTAATATTAGGGGGCACTGTATATTATAATAACAGAGGACATTATGTAATGATAGGGGGCACTGTATATTATAATAACAGAGGATATTATGTAACGATAGGGGGCACTGTATATTATAATAACAGAGGACATTATATACTGATAGGGGGCACTGTATATTATAATAACAGAGGACATTATGTAATGATAGGGGGCACTGTATATTATAATAACAGAGGACATTATGTAATATAAGGGGCACTGTATATTATAATAACAGAGGACATTATGTAATGATAGGGGGCACTGTATATTATAATAACAGAAGACATTATATAATGATAGGGGGCACTGTATATTATAATAACTGAGGACATTATAGAATGATAGGGGGCACTGTATATTATAATAACAAAGGACATTATGTAATGATAGGGGGCACTGTATATTATAATTACAGAGGACATTATGTAATATAAGGGGCACTGTATATTATAATAACAGAGGACATTATGTAATGATAGGGGGCACTGTATCTTATAATAACAGAGGACATTATGTAATGATAGGGGGCACTGTATATTATAATAACAGAGGACATTATGTAACGATAGGGGGCACTGTATATTATAATAACAGAGGACATTATGTAATGATAGGGGGCACTGTATATTATAATAACAGAGGACATTATGTAATATAAGGGGCACTGTATATTATAATAACAGAGGACATTATGTAATGATAGGGGGCACTGTATATTATAATAACAGAGGACATTATGTAATGATAGGGGGCACTGTATATTATAATAACAGAGGACATTATGTAATAATAGGGGGCACTGTATATTATAATAACAGAGGACATTGTGTAATGATAGGGGGCACTGTATATTATAATAACAGAGGACATTATGTAATGATAGGGGGCACTGTATATTATAATAACAGAGGACATTATGTAATGATAGGGGGGCACTGTATATTATAATAACAGAGGACATTATGTAATGATAGGGGGCACTGTATATTATAATAACAGAGGACATTATATAATGATAGGGGGCACTGTATATTATAATAACAGAGGACATTATGTAATGATAGGGGGCACTGTATATTATAATAACAGAGGACATTATATAATGATAGGGGGCACTGTATATTATAATAACAGAGGACATTATGTAATGATAGGGGGCACTGTATATTATAATAACAGAGGACATTATGTAATGATAGGGGGCACTGTATATTATAATTACAGAGGACATTATGTAATATAAGGGGCACTGTATATTATAATAACAGAGGACATTATGTAATGATAGGGGGCACAGTATATTATAATAACAGAGGACATTATGTAATGATAGGGGGCACTGTATATTATAATAACAGAGGACATTATGTAATGATAGGGGGCACTGTATATTATAATAACAGAGGACATTATGTAATGATAAGGGGCACTGTATATTATAATAACAGAGGACATTATGTAATGATAGGGGGCACTGTATATTATAATAACAGAGGACATTATGTAATGATAGGGGGCACTGTATATTATAATAACAGAGGACATTATGTAATGATAGGGGGCACTGTATATTATAATAACAGAGGATATTATGTAATGATAGGGGGCACTGTATATTATAATAACAGAGGACATTATGTAATGATAGGGGGCACTGTATATTATAATAACAGAGGACATTATGTAATGATAGGGGGCACTGTATATTATAATAACAGAGGACATTATGTAATGATAGGGGGCACTGTATATTATAATAAAAGAGGACATTATGTAATGATAGGGGGCACTGTATATTATAATAACAGAGGACATTATGTAATGACAGGGGGCACTGTATATTATAATAACAGAGGACATTATGTAATGATAGGGGGCACTGTATATTATAATAACAGAGGACATTTTGTAATGATAGGGGGCACTGTATATTATAATAACAGAGGACATTATGTAATGATAGGGGGCACTGTATATTATAATAACAGAGGACATTATGTAATATAAGGGCACTGTATATTATAATAACAGAGGACATTATGTAATGATAGGGGGCACTGTATATTATAATAAAAGAGGACATTATGTAATGATAGGGGGCACTGTATATTATAATAACAGAGGACATTATGTAATGACAGGGGGCACTGTATATTATAATAACAGAGGACATTATGTAATGATAGGGGGCACTGTATATTATAATAACAGAGGACATTATGTAATGAAAGGGGGCACTGTATATTATAATAACATAGGACATTATGTAATGATAGGGGGCACTGTATGTTATAATAACAGAGGACATTATGTAATGAAAGGGGGAACTGTATATTATAATAACAGAGGACATTATATAATTATAGGGGGCACTGTATATTATAATAACAGAGGACATTATGTAATGATAGGGGGCACTGTATATTATAATAACAGAGGACATTATATAATGATAGGGGGCACTGTATATTATAATAAAAGAGGACATTATGTAATGATAGGGGGCACTGTATATTATAATAACAGAGGACATTATGTAATGATAGGGGGCACTGTATATTATAATATAATACAGAGGACATTATGTAATATAAGGGGCACTGTATATTATAATAACAGAGGACATTATGTAATGATAGGGGGCACTGTATATTATAATAACAGAGGACATTATGTAATGATAGGGGGCACTGTATATTATAATAACAGAGGACATTATGTAATGATAGGGGGCACTGTATATTATAATAACAGAGGACATTATGTAATGATAGGGGGCACTGTATATTATAATAACAGAGGACATTATGA
>NW_027440028.1:0-30088 GCF_031893055.1 Leptodactylus fuscus
AGTGCACCCTCTAGCCTCGTGTGGGATAGGGACATCAGATGCCACTCCAACCCCCTCGTCTTCCTCCGCCAGCCAACGGTGCGAAGATGAGAGGAGTGTGCTCTGAATGTTTTCTGCCTAGCAGAGGCTAGTTCTCACTTACGAAAATGGCCCCACTTTGACCTGTATATCAGGCACAATGGTGTAGGTTTCAAAGAAACATGGCACCAACAAGTTGGAAAACGTGGGCCATGCGTGGACCGTGTTTGAGTCTGGCAAGCTCCAGATCTGCTACCAGGTTCCAGCCATTATCACAGGCGCAAAAATGCCAGGCCCCAGGTGTAGCAGGGAAAAAAAAATGCCATCTCAGCCAGGATGGCATCCCTGACCTCGGAGGCACTGTGCTGTCTGTCCCCCAAGCTGATCAGTTTCAGCACGGCCTACTGACATCTCCCCATGCCAGTGTTACAGTGTTTTCCGCTAGTAGCTGGGGTGGAGGTTGCAGCTTCGTAGGGTTTCAGTCTACTCCTGCCATGAATTTTGGCCTGGGAGAGGAGATAGGCCACCCCAGTTTGCACCCGGGGAACAGACTCCACCACATTCACCCTGCCTGTCATTAAAGATAAGCACTGCAGCATCCCTGACCACAGGCGCTTGTCCATGTGTCGGTGGTCAAGTGGACCTTGCAGCAAAGCGCAGAGCTCTGGGCCCGACTGATGTTATGGGACACATGCAGGCGCAAGGCAGAGACAGCACACCAAGAGAAGTAGTAACGGCTAGGCCCAGCATAGGGAGGTGCCCCAGCTGCCATCTGCTGACGGAAGGCCTGGGTCTCCAGAAGCATAAACAAACACCAACATCTCCAGGGCCAGCAGTTTATCGATGAGGCTGTTACAGGCTTGGGCATGGGGGTGGGTTGTATTGTACTTCTGCCTGCAATGAAAAGCTTGGGAAATGTGGAGTGGCTGGGAAGAGGCGCATGATGGTGCAGGCCAAAAGGGCGCATGAGGGTGAACTCCCCAATGTGTCAGAGATAGGTGTGTAGGTGTCCTTGCATCATATACTTGCACCATATTTGGCTTTGGAAGTTAATTTTGTGCCAAAAAGTGGTTAAGACAGCGATCCCTCAGCTACTCCCGTTACACTGTCTATTGAAGTTACCATCTGTGGAAGTGGACCACCATTTCTAAGATCCCAAAGGAAGCAGGCAAGAGATGTGCAGTTCAGAAAAAAAGATGAGAAAATAAGTTTAGGCTGTAGAGCACAGAGGGATCGGAGAGGACAGAGCTGGTGTCGGCCAGGTATTCCCACAACATGCGCCTATACTTGTCCCTCCTGGTGACACTAGGCCCCTGAGTGGCAGTAATTTGTCCAGGGGGGCCATTAACGTGTTCCAGACCTAGGAATAAGTCTTCCAACAGGGTAGAGTTTTGCATGCCTTTGCTTCTACCCACTGTTTTTGCTGCTTAGCTTCCCTCCACATCTACTCTGCTTTCACCCCTAAACATCACCCCAGTTTATGCCTTTGCTTCTACCCAGGTTTTTTGTTGATTTAGCTTCCCTCTACATCTACACTGCTTTAGCCCCTAGACATCACCCCTGTCCATGTGGGGTCGGTGGCCTCGTCATCCACCAACTCCTCTTCCAATTGCGCACTGCCCCCTTACTGCAAACCGCACATGACCACAGCTTGCCTTGATGGCAACTGTGTCTCATGATCCCCACTTAGGTCCAGACAAGTCGGTGGCGGGTCCAAAACCCCAAAATTGGAAGGAAATGGCAGATGCTGCAGTATTTCTAACACCTGTTCCTGGTGCTCGGGCCTGGTCTGTGTTGTACCCTGCACCCTGCTTAACGCATCTGCCATATCCGAAGTTGTGCTGAGCGCATGCTAATGTTTCGTGTCCAGTGCAATGGATGGGATGGGATTTCACATAAGTCTGCCACCCATGGCCACTCATGGTTGAGCAACTGAGGGAGTTGACTTTGACGAACCCGAGGGTTTTGGAGTTGGAACTACATCAAAGGTCTGTGCTGCTCACACACTCTGCTCAACACATGATATGTTTAGTGCCAGCAGTGTGGAGACGTCGCACAACAGCCGTTGTTCCAGCAGGTACAGGCGTTGTAGGAGTGCATAGAGGCTAGCAGCGGCAACTATACACTTTAAAAACTATCCGCACAAGCGCCACACTTTCACCAGTAGCTCAGGAACATTGGGGTACCTTTTTCAAAAGATTAGCAGCAATGAGTTAAAAACGTGGCCCAGGCATGGAATATGTTGCAGGCTGCCAAGCTACAGAGCCAATCCCAGGTTACGGCCATTATCACACATGACAACATGCCTGGGCCCAGGTGCAGTGGCAAAAACCACATTGCCGTCTCATCGAGGATGGCATGACTCACTTTGTAGGCAGTGTGCTGTCTGGCCCCCAAGCTGATGAGCTTCAGCACGGCCCGCTGACGTCTCCCCACACCAGTGTTGCAGCGTTTCCAGCTCGTAGCTGGGGTCAATTTAACAGCGGAGGAGGGTGGTGTTTCAGCCCTCCTCCCAGGAATGTTGTGTGGGGAGACAAGTCAGGCCACCACATTTTGCGACCCGGTCCACGCCTCAACTACATTCAACCACTGTGCCCAAATTGAAAGGTAGCGTCCCTGTCCGCATGCACTTGTCCATTCGTAACTGGTCACATGGAACTTTAGGGCTAAGCGCTGAATTTAGGGACCGCCTCATGTTTGGGGGAAAGTGCTGGTGTGGACGGCACAGTGCGGTGGCGCAGTAGACACTCTGCCCAAAAAGGGCAGAGTGTCCCCCAGCCGGGATTCCAACATCTCCTGGGCCAGATTTCTTGAGATGAGGCCGTTGAAGCCTTGGGCATGTGGGTGGGTTGCGCTGTACTTTAGCATGAAATGAAAGGCTTGGGAGATGGGGAGTTGCTGGGAAGAGGCGCATGATGGCGCGGGCAAAAGGAGAAATGGCAGGAAAAGGTGAGGATAAGGGTGAACTCCCCAAAGTGTCAGAGGCAGATGTGGAGGTGTCCTGGCTCCTGGTCTGGACTGCAGCGCCAGCCCTGTCAACAGTGGAAGAGGCAGTGGCCGCCAGGCCAAACGACGATTATCCTGCGCTTGCTCTCACCCACTGAGCCCAGGGCTTGCCTTCCAAATGATGGCACCCGCAAGAGGTGGTGAGATTCCTCTCCGCAGATCTCCAAACCATCTTGGACTTGCAAATTGCACTAAATTTGTCATGTAACTGACATGTATATGATGAGTCTATCCATTGTCTGTTCATTTTGGTGAAAGTCAGCCTGTCAGCTGACAGACAGCTGTGCTTGTCAGTGATGATGTCACCGGCTGCTTGTACCCCCAGTTTTTGCTGCTTAGCTTGCCTCCACATCCACACTGCTTTTGCCCCTACACATCACCCCTATCCATGCCTGTGCCTCTAGCCATAAGTCTGCCACCCATGGAAACTCATGGTGCAGAAAGTGAGGGAGCTGACTCTGAGGAACCCTTGGGTTTTGTAGCTGGTACTCCATCAAAGGTCTCTGCTGCTCACACACCCTGCTGAACATACGGTATCTAGGGTTAGAGCGTGTGGTGACCTCGCACAACAGTAGGTGCTTCAGGCAGATGTAGGCCTTGCTGGAGTGTATTGCGGCTAGCTCCAGGTACTGTAGACTTGGGAAAGTGGGTGTCCAAGTGCCGCACTTTCACCCTTAGCTCAGCTAATTTGGGGTATGTTTTTAAAAATCATTGCACCACTACATTGAACATGTGGGCCAGGCATGGAACGTGTTGGAGGCTGGCAAGCTCCAGAGCCCTCCAACAAGCTAAAAAACCTGGCCCCAGGGGCAGCGGGGATAAACAAATTGCCATCTCATCCAGGATGGCATCCCTGACCTCAGAGGCAGTGTGCTGTCCGTCTCCCAAGCTGATGAGCTTCAGCCCAGCCTGCTGACGTCTCCCCACACCAGTGTTGCAGCGTTTTCAGCTCGTAGCTGGGGTAAATCTAACAGCGGAGGAGGAGGAGGGTGGTGTTTCAGCCCTCCTCCCAGGAATGTTTTGTGGGGAAACAAGTCAGGAAAATTCTTGAAACGGGAGAGTTTTGCATCTTTGCCCTTGCTGCCTATGGACATCCCTTTGCCTCTAGCCACCATTTTCCCTGCTTTGCTTGCCTCCAAATCCACACTGCTTTTGCCCCTAGACATCACCCCAGTCCATGCCTTAGCTTGTACCCCCAGTTTTTCCTGCTTAGCTTGCCTCCACATCCACACTGCTTTTGCCCCTAGACATCACCCCAGTCCATGCCTTAGCTTGTACCCCCAGTTTTTCCTGCTTAGCTTGCCTCCACATCCACACTGCTTTTGCCCCTAGACATCACCCCAGTCCATGCCTTAGCTTGTACCCCCAGTTTTTCCTGCTTAGCTTGCCTCCACATCCACACTGCTTTTGCCCCTAGACATCACCCCAGTCCATGCCTTAGCTTGTATCCCCAGTTTTTCCTGCTTAGCTTGCCTCCACATCCACACTGCTTTTGCCCCTAGACATCACCCCAGTCCATGCCTTAGCTTGTACCCCCAGTTTTTCCTGCTTAGCTTGCCTCCACATCCACACTGCTTTTGCCCCTAGACATCATCCCTATCCATGCCTCTTCCCCTAGCCATAACTCTGCCACCCCTGGAAACTCATGGTGCAGAAACTTTGGTTGCTGACTTTGAGGAACCCTTGGGTTTTGTAGATGGAACTCCATCAAAGGTCTGTGCAGCTCACACACCCTGCTCAAGATATGGTATTGTAGGGTTTCAGCGTGTGTGAATGACGGACAACAGCCTGTGTTTGGACAGATGTAGGCCTTGCTAGAGTGTTTTTAGGCTAGCAGCGACTCCTGTGCACTTGCAAAAGTGGGCGCACAAGCGCCGCATTTTCAACAGTAGCTTCGGTACATTTGGGTATGTTTTTAAAAAACTTTGCACCACTAGGTTAGACGTGGGCCAAACATGGAACGTGTTGGAGGCTGGCAAGCTCCAGAGCCGCTACCAGGTTCCAGCCATTATCACAGGCGTAAAAATGCCAGGCCCCAGGTGTAGCAGGGAAAACAAAATGCCATCTCAGCCAGGATGGCATCCCTGACCTCGGAGGCACTGTGCTGTCTGTCCCCCAAGCTGATGAGCTTCAGCACCGCCTGCTGACGTCTCCCCACACCAGTGTTTTAGCGTTTGCCGCTAGTAGCTGTGGTGGAGGTTGCAGCGTCGTAGGGTTTCAGTCTACTCCTGCCATGAATTTTGGCCTGGGAGAAGAGATAGGCCACCCCAGTTTGCACCCGGGGAACAGACTCCACCACATTCACCCTGCCTGTCATTAAAGATAAGCACTGCAGCATCCCTGACCACAGGCGCTTGTCCAAGTGTCGGTGGTCAAGTGGACCTTGCAGCAAAGCGCGGAACTAAGGGCCCACCTGATGTTGAGTGACACGTGCTGGTGCAAGGCGGGGACGCCACACCGGGAGAAGTTGAGACGGCTAGGGACGGCATAGTGAGGTGCCACAGTTGCCATCAGGTCCGGGAAGGCGGGAGTTTCAACAAGCCGGAACGCCAACCTCTCCTGGGCCAGCAGTTTAGCGATGTTGGCGTTCTAGGCTTGCGTGGGTGGGTGGTTAGCGGTGTATTTCTGCCGGCGCTCCAATGTCTGAGAGATGGTGGGTTGTTGTAAAGAAGCGCCTGATGGTGCCTTTGATGGTGCAGGAGAAGGAGATAAGACAGAAACAGGGGAGGATGAGGGAGAAGTCAACAAAGTGGCGGAGGCAGATGAAGTGATGTCCTGGCTCGTCCTCTGGAGTGCATCGCCAGCACTGTGAGCAGAGGCAGTGGCATGAACGGCGGGCGACGTTTGTCCTGCCGTTGCTGCCTGCCACTGATTCCATTGCTTGGATTCCAAATGACGGTGCATTGAAGTGGTGGACAGGTTGCTCTTCTCAGGGCCCCTACTCGATTTCGAGAGGCAAATTGTGTAGACGACACTATATCTGTCCTCGGCGCATTCCTTGAAAAAACTCTACACCTTCAAGAAACGTGCCCTCGATGGGGGAGTTTTTCTGGGCTGGGTACAAAAGGGAACATCTTCGGACATTCCGGGTCTGGCCTGGCTTCGGCAAAGCAGCTGACCTCTGCCTCTGGACATGTCTCTGCCTCTAGCTACCCTTTTTGGTGCTGCACCTGCCTCAACATCCACACTACTTTCCCAGCTTGACATCTGCCTTGTCCAGGTGGGGTCGGTGTCCTCGTCGTCCACCACCTCCTCTTCCAACTCCTGTCTCGCCTCCTCCTCCTGCACAATGCGCATGTCAACTGGCTGCCCTGACAGCAACTGCGTCTCATCGTCGTCGATGAGGGTGGGTTGCTGGTCATCCGCCACCAAATCGACCGGAGATGGAATGGAGGAGACTCTAGTGTTTGAGCATCTGGACACAGATACTCGTCTGTTAGGTCCGTGGAATCGCGAAATGGAGGGGCAGGTTGCGGTACAGTCAAAGGAAGGGAGAACAGCTCTAGGGAGCAGGGACAGTTGGGGTTATTGTTCTGAGAAGATTGGGAATTTTGGGTGGAAGGAGGACAAGACTGTTGGGTAAGAGGAGGTAGAGGCTGACTGGCTGGTGGACAATGTGCTTTAAGCGTTATCCGACAGCCATTGCAAGACCTGTTCCTGGTTCTCGGGCCTACTAATCTTTGTACCATTCAGCCTAGTTAATGTGGAACTTTTGTGCAAAGCGCAGAACTTAGGGCCCGCCTGATGTTAAGGGACACACGCTGGTACAAGGCTCAACTCACCCTAAGTGCCAAAAACACTGCTGGTGCAAGGCTCTACTCATGCCAAGGGCCTCAATCTCTGCTGGTAGCTCAGCTTAAGGTCATGTAACTTTGTTTGGAAGGGCTCATGTTAAGGGCTAGAAAAGTGAATTTTGGAAGGTCTTACCACATCACACACACACACACACACACACACACACACACACTCAAAATGACAGTTAAGGGTGAGGGCTTTTGGAATTCCCATTGCCTATTCCATTTGTGGTTGTCATGGGGAACGTGATTTAAAGGGGTGGTTGTTACTGTTTGTTGAGCTTAAATTGGGGTTTGTGTCCATCCATTTGGGGAGTAAAGAAGGTTTCCAGGTATTTTCCCACTTTGATAGAGGTTTTTTTGAATGTGGAAAGTGTGTAGTTGTTAGGCAGTGATGTTGGGGTAATAGAGGGTCTTTGGTGTGTTAGATGCCCCCAGACATGCTTCCCCTGCTGTCCCAGTGTCATTCCAGAGGTGTTGGCATCATTTCCTGGGGTGTCATAGTGGACTTGGTGACCCTCCAGACACGGATTTGGGTTTCCCCCTTAACGAGTATCTGTTCCCCATAGACTATAATGGGGTTCGAAACCCGTTCGAACACACGAACATTGAGCGGCTGTTCGAATCGAATTTCGAACCTCGAACATTTTAGTGTTCGCTCATCTCTAGTCTGTACGCATACCCTAAGAAGTAACAAATAAACCAATATTTTTTTTAGTAGTTTTCACAGAAACTAGAACTCAGATGCTGAAAATTTTAAGACTCAAGAAATTACTCAAAAATCTCCTAAATAAAACAGCAATAATTTAGTTGCTCATTCAAACCCCGTGGAGACTCCGTTTTTAATCTAAATATCCATTTGGCTTCTCGCTGCAACGTCATTTTTGACCAGTCCCCTCCCCTTTGATGTGGCTTAACCAGATCAATACCCATAAATCGTAGACAGTTTAAATCTCCCCCATGACAGGAATTAACATGTCTCGCAACTGGTGTATCCCTCTGATTTCGTATGTCCCCTAGATGCTCACCAATCCTTCTTCTAAGCTCCCTATTTGTTTTGCCTATGTATTCTAACTTACATTGACAAGTGATCTTATAGATCACCCCTCTTGATCTACATGATATGAAATGTCTGATTTCAAAGACTTTTTTCAGAACCTCAGAAAAAAATTGTTTGCCTGTCTCCAGATTTTTACAGGTAGAGCATCCACTACATTTAAAGCAACCCTTTGGTGGGGACAACCATGTTGGATTCTTTTGTATATTCAGGTGACTATGCACCAGACGATCCCGCAGGGATCTACCCCGGCGAAACGTTATCTGTGGTCTATCTCCAACTGCCGCTTTTATGTCTGGGTCAAGGGTTAGAATATCCCAGTGGCGCTGCAATATTTTTCTCACCTCCGATGCTCCATTGTCATATGTTCCAATTACACGGACCACATTGTCCGAGCTCTTATTCCTCTCTCTAGCTCTTAACAATTGGGTGCGATCACAAGCCAAAGAGGATTTGTAAGCCTCTCTTAATATCTCATCTGGATATCCCCGTTTTCGGAAACGGGACCTTAATTCTGCCGCCTGATCCACAAAGGCCTGCCCCTCAGAACAATTTCTCCTCAGTCTCAGGTATTGGCCACGAGGAATCCCCTTCAAAAGCGGCAGTTGGAGATAGACCACAGATAACGTTTCGCCGGGGTAGATCCCTGCGGGATCGTCTGGTGCATAGTCACCTGAATATACAAAAGAATCCAACATGGTTGTCCCCACCAAAGGGTTGCTTTAAATGTAGTGGATGCTCTACCTGTAAAAATCTGGAGACAGGCAAACAATTTTTTTCTGAGGTTCTGAAAAAAGTCTTTGAAATCAGACATTTCATATCATGTAGATCAAGAGGGGTGATCTATAAGATCACTTGTCAATGTAAGTTAGAATACATAGGCAAAACAAATAGGGAGCTTAGAAGAAGGATTGGTGAGCATCTGGGGGACATACGAAATCAGAGGGATACACCAGTTGCGAGACATGTTAATTCCTGTCATGGGGGAGATTTAAACTGTCTACGATTTATGGGTATTGATCTGGTTAAGCCACATCAAAGGGGAGGGGACTGGTCAAAAATGACGTTGCAGCGAGAAGCCAAATGGATATTTAGATTAAAAACGGAGTCTCCACGGGGTTTGAATGAGCAACTAAATTATTGCTGTTTTATTTAGGAGATTTTTGAGTAATTTCTTGAGTCTTAAAATTTTCGGAATCTGAGTTCTAGTTTCTGTGAAAACTACTAAAAAATATATTGGTTTATTTGTTACTTCTTAGGGTATGCGTACAGACCAATAAATAGGGACAGTATCTGGTTTAGTAAATGCTTATTGAGCAATGAGGTGGATGAGGTTAGTTTCACAATATACTCACCGTTCCTAGGAAAGTATGGGGGATGGAGATAGAAAATTGTTGAAACTAGGGGTTATATGTTGATTTATAAATGTTGGAGTGCACTGATTGGATTTGTGCAAACCCTTTTTCCTCATTCAGATGTCTGTATAGACAGAGAAGCGCTACTGCGCATGTACGGATTAGGCTGTGAAGCTCCGTGCACTGACGTGCGGCAAACTACTGCGCATGCGCGGGATCGGGAGTGCGATCCCGCGAGATATGAATACTGGGAGTACGTCGATACGAGCGGCGTCATGAGTATGCGCGAAATGGCGCCAAAATCGGAATGGTATCCATTTATCCCCTGGCAATACAGGTAAGGGGAGGAGCGCCACAAAGGTATTTAAAGTTCTTGATTGGAGCAACGGGTGCTGCCAGTGTCACTACACTTAGCGAGCGCCAGGAGATTGAACTACTTAGATGTCCTACCACTGTGGGCATGAGTTTGAGATGAGAGGAGTCTGCGGTTAGCAGTTTAAAGTAAGGTCCCCTGATGAGCGGTGCGTTACTGCGCTGTGAAACGCGTAGGGACAATTAGGGTCTTGCTTGAGGGCTAGTTTGGGACTGCCCTTGTCAGGGCGGGAGTCAATGGGGGCTAGCACGCATCGGCAGGTAAACAACAGGGATTGAACGTCCTCCTGTGATGGTCCTGGTCCTGAATGAGACTCCCACTCCTGACATCTGGTAAGACCGTTCATTTTTTGTCATCTTACTAGGCAGACTATAACGAACAGCTTGTGGTCAGTATACTTTATGGTTATCATTTAAAGTGACATTGCCAAAAAATCTCTATCTTGTGGGCTCATTAGCACATATGAGCATTTTTCTATGTATTATCTCCAATAGGGGAATTTTTAAAGTTATTGTTTGTGAGCACTTTTTTAATAATTATAATGAATAAATGTTAAGTTTTATGCATCAGTGCGCTGCTAAATAACTAATCACATCCTTGCATAGCCTTTAGAAAGTCTATTTCACACCTACCTATAGTATGTAGATTGCCTCAGTGGTTTCTGAATAAGTCCGATTTTATTCATATGCTAATTAGACTGGTGCACGATAGATCGTGCACACCTCTCCTATTGTTTTCTATGGGAGACTGCTGCTGCTGATGACTCAGCTTCCTGTTTGCTT
Source organism: Leptodactylus fuscus (assembly GCF_031893055.1). NCBI lineage: Eukaryota > Metazoa > Chordata > Amphibia > Anura > Leptodactylidae > Leptodactylus > Leptodactylus fuscus. The sequence continues at coordinate 10,386 of NW_027440028.1, forward strand.
CCCACACATAGAAGATAATAGGAGAGAGGAGGCTGCTGGGAACTTCCTGAGCTGGATGGAAGCTCATTAGCATATGAATAAAAACAGACTTATTCAGACACCACTGAAGCAATCTACATACAAAAGGTAGGTGTGGAATAGACTTTCTAAAGCCTATGCAAGCATGTGATTAGATAAAAATGACTTTTCCCAGTGATAGAGCCCCTTTAAATAGTCCACCATTTGTCTTATGTCCATTGTGGCATGTCATTTTAATCTATGTTAATAAAAGTAAAGTTTTATATCTTATAGGTATAGGTACCCTTTCTGGAAAGGTTTGTCTTGTCTTGTGAATTTTGTTTATAAAAGGGATCTTAGTTATTTATATACAATGAACAAAAGGTTTGATCCTAACAACTTAGGCCTTATTTACATGACAGTGATGTTTTTCACGAAACTAACATCCATTAAAAACCCTTTTATGGGAGTTGTAAAACCCATGAATGTTTATGGGACTTGTCACTTCACAATATCTATTAACATCAAGACAATGAAAAACGGTTCATCAAAAAACAGACACGTGAATAGACCCATAGACATTCCAGATCATGTGAATAAGGTCTTAATGTTAGATTCAACCATTGAGCCAGAGTAATGGAGATGCCAAGAATATGGATCAAATGGCTAAAGATGCATTTAGATAGATTAAAGATTTTGACAGACTTGCAAGATTAGCTTTGTTACTTTTTGCTCAGTTGTGTTAGTCTTGGGGAAGAATACTGAAAAAAACAGCAACAGACCCTAAATTTAGTATTTTTTCCATTTGTTTGGAGCAATTCTGCATGTATCATTATATATCATGTATTATGGAACTGGTCCAAAGTAGAAATGTGTGAATCACTCAAGATACATTTTTGGTGGCTCAGGTTCCACATTTGTTTCTTGTTGAACAAGTTCGGCAAGAACCTGAAGTAAAATAATAATACTCTAGGGGTCTGTTTAGACCCCAGACTATAATAGATGGAGGCCCATGACAAGTGAAAAAAATAAAATAAACATTTATACTCACCTTCCCTCCCCTCTTTTGGGCTTCCTCAAATTGTCCAGTGCTCTTATTTGGCCTCCTCGGTGACGTCATGCACCCATTTTAGTTTGTCTGAGATGAATCGACAATTGTTTGATTTCTTTAACCCCTTAGCGACCTTTGACGTACTATTACGTCATGGACGCGAGGTACTTCGCGCACCATGAAGTAATAATACGTCATGGTTATAAACAGCCTCCGTGTCTCAAGACACGGAAACTGTAAGAAGGTTGCTGCTGTCCATGACAGCAGACAACTTTCTTTACATGAATCGGGAGATTTAACCCCCTCCCTGCCACGTGGATTGCTGCAATTGGACGATTGCTTCGCAATGTCCAATTGCAGCTTGCCGGCACAGATCCAATGATCTGTGCCGACAGATCGGTACAAAAGTGACAGTGATTGGAGCTACACCTTGCACCAATCCCTGTCGAGTGTTTGGGGGGCATACAGTGGTGCGACCCCCTCCAGATGTTTTAATTGGTCAATCTGCCAGCATCATGGCAGATTGACCAATCAATGGCGTGCAGGGCAGTGTAAACTTCGGGCACTGCTCTGCTTACATCACTCCCTCTGGGAATTGCGAGCAGAGCAGAACCCGTGCTGCCCTGTGAGCGCTGTGCGTGAGATTGCTGCGTTACCGCTGCGTCATACCTCGATCAGACATCAATTCTGCCAGACGTCCTAGGTCCTCTCCCAGCCAGCCCTCTACTGCCCATCTCTCCCCTCTGCCGTCTCCCGTCCCCCCTCCCATCTCCTCTCCACCCTTTCCTGACCGAGGCATCTGAGACTGTCTGGCTCCTCCAGCTTCTGGGTCCTAAACTCTGCATTCTGTGCAGAAAAGAGACTCACCTCCCTCCCCTTTTTGAGAAAGCCCTTTTTGGCATTTCTCCAAATTTATTTTTTTTTTTGTTAGTTTTTTTTGCATTTTTGCATTTTTTTTTCCTTTTCTTTTTTTTTGTTTGTGCACAAGCTTTTTTTTTTTTTGTAAAACTCGCCACCGCAAATTGACCAGTAATAAAATATACGTTACTGGTCACATTTGTGATTTTTGGCTCAGTTTTTTTTTCTAGTAGGTAGAAAAGAGAATTTTGTTTGTGCACAAGCTTTTTTTTTGTAAAACTCGCCACCGCAAATTAACCAGTAATAAAATATACGTTACTGGTCACATTTGTGATTTTGGGGGCAGTTTTTTTTTCTAGTAGGTAGAAAAGAGAATTTTGTTTGTGCACAAGCTTTTTTTTTTGTAAAACTCGCCACCGCAAATTGACCAGTAATAAAATATACGTTATTGGTCACATTTGTGATTTTTGGCTCAGTTTTTTTTTCTAGTAGGTAGAAAAGAGAATTTTGTTTGTGCACAAGCTTTTTTTTTGTAAAACTCGCCACCGCAAATTGACCAGTAATAAAATATACGTTACTGGTCACATTTGTGATTTTTGGCTCAGTTTTTTTTTCTAGTAGGTAGAAAAGAGAATTTTGTTTGTGCACAAGCTTTTTTTTTTGTAAAACTCGCCACCGTAAACTGACCAGTAATAAAATATACGTTATTGGTCACATTTGTGATTTTTGGCTCAGTTTTTTTTCAATCTATATATAGCTCCATTTTTGATAGAAGGGAAGGTTTTTTGTTTTTTTTTTTTTACATAAAATACACATGTTAAAGCACAACACACACCCCACACTGAAAAAGTTTCAAAGAAATAAAGTTTCCAATTATCTCCAATAGGGGAATTTTTAAAGTTATTGTTTGTGAGCACTTTTTTAATAATTATAATGAATAAATGTTAAGTTTTATGCATCAGTGCGCTGCTAAATAACTAATCACATCCTTGCATAGCCTTTAGAAAGTCTATTTCACACCTACCTATAGTATGTAGATTGCCTCAGTGGTTTCTGAATAAGTCCGATTTTATTCATATGCTAATTAGACTGGTGCACGATAGATCGTGCACACCTCTCCTATTGTTTTCTATGGGAGACTGCTGCTGCTGATGACTCAGCTTCCTGTTTGCTTCCCACACATAGAAGATAATAGGAGAGAGGAGGCTGCTGGGAACTTCCTGAGCTGGATGGAAGCTCATTAGCATATGAATGAAAACAGACTTATTCAGACACCACTGAAGCAATCTACATACAAAAGGTAGGTGTGGAATAGACTTTCTAAAGCCTATGCAAGCATGTGATTAGATAAAAATGACTTTTCCCAGTGATAGAGCCCCTTTAAATAGTCCACCATTTGTCTTATGTCCATTGTGGCATGTCATTTTAATCTATGTTAATAAAAGTAAAGTTTTATATCTTATAGGTATAGGTACCCTTTCTGGAAAGGTTTGTCTTGTCTTGTGAATTTTGTTTATAAAAGGGATCTTAGTTATTTATATACAATGAACAAAAGGTTTGATCCTAACAACTTAGGCCTTATTTACATGACAGTGATGTTTTTCACGAAACTAACATCCATTAAAAACCCTTTTATGGGAGTTGTAAAACCCATGAATGTTTATGGGACTTGTCACTTCACAATATCTATTAACATCAAGACAATGAAAAACGGTTCATCAAAAAACAGACACGTGAATAGACCCATAGACATTCCAGATCATGTGAATAAGGTCTTAATGTTAGATTCAACCATTGAGCCAGAGTAATGGAGATGCCAAGAATATGGATCAAATGGCTAAAGATGCATTTAGATAGATTAAAGATTTTGACAGACTTGCAAGATTAGCTTTGTTACTTTTTGCTCAGTTGTGTTAGTCTTGGGGAAGAATACTGAAAAAAACAGCAACAGACCCTAAATTTAGTATTTTTTCCATTTGTTTGGAGCAATTCTGCATGTATCATTATATATCATGTATTATGGAACTGGTCCAAAGTAGAAATGTGTGAATCACTCAAGATACATTTTTGGTGGCTCAGGTTCCACATTTGTTTCTTGTTGAACAAGTTCGGCAAGAACCTGAAGTAAAATAATAATACTCTAGGGGTCTGTTTAGACCCCAGACTATAATAGATGGAGGCCCATGACAAGTGAAAAAAATAAAATAAACATTTATACTCACCTTCCCTCCCCTCTTTTGGGCTTCCTCAAATTGTCCAGTGCTCTTATTTGGCCTCCTCGGTGACGTCATGCACCCATTTTAGTTTGTCTGAGATGAATCGACAATTGTTTGATTTCTTTAACCCCTTAGCGACCTTTGACGTACTATTACGTCATGGACGCGAGGTACTTCGCGCACCATGAAGTAATAATACGTCATGGTTATAAACAGCCTCCGTGTCTCAAGACACGGAAACTGTAAGAAGGTTGCTGCTGTCCATGACAGCAGACAACTTTCTTTACATGAATCGGGAGATTTAACCCCCTCCCTGCCACGTGGATTGCTGCAATTGGACGATTGCTTCGCAATGTCCAATTGCAGCTTGCCGGCACAGATCCAATGATCTGTGCCGACAGATCGGTACAAAAGTGACAGTGATTGGAGCTACACCTTGCACCAATCCCTGTCGAGTGTTTGGGGGGCATACAGTGGTGCGACCCCCTCCAGATGTTTTAATTGGTCAATCTGCCAGCATCATGGCAGATTGACCAATCAATGGCGTGCAGGGCAGTGTAAACTTCGGGCACTGCTCTGCTTACATCACTCCCTCTGGGAATTGCGAGCAGAGCAGAACCCGTGCTGCCCTGTGAGCGCTGTGCGTGAGATTGCTGCGTTACCGCTGCGTCATACCTCGATCAGACATCAATTCTGCCAGACGTCCTAGGTCCTCTCCCAGCCAGCCCTCTACTGCCCATCTCTCCCCTCTGCCGTCTCCCGTCCCCCCTCCCATCTCCTCTCCACCCTTTCCTGACCGAGGCATCTGAGACTGTCTGGCTCCTCCAGCTTCTGGGTCCTAAACTCTGCATTCTGTGCAGAAAAGAGACTCACCTCCCTCCCCTTTTTGAGAAAGCCCTTTTTGGCATTTCTCCAAATTTTATTTTTTTTTTGTTAGTTTTTTTTGCATTTTTGCATTTTTTTTTCCTTTTCTTTTTTTTTGTTTGTGCACAAGCTTTTTTTTTTTTTGTAAAACTCGCCACCGCAAATTGACCAGTAATAAAATATACGTTACTGGTCACATTTGTGATTTTTGGCTCAGTTTTTTTTTCTAGTAGGTAGAAAAGAGAATTTTGTTTGTGCACAAGCTTTTTTTTTGTAAAACTCGCCACCGCAAATTAACCAGTAATAAAATATACGTTACTGGTCACATTTGTGATTTTGGGGGCAGTTTTTTTTTCTAGTAGGTAGAAAAGAGAATTTTGTTTGTGCACAAGCTTTTTTTTTTGTAAAACTCGCCACCGCAAATTGACCAGTAATAAAATATACGTTATTGGTCACATTTGTGATTTTTGGCTCAGTTTTTTTTTCTAGTAGGTAGAAAAGAGAATTTTGTTTGTGCACAAGCTTTTTTTTTGTAAAACTCGCCACCGCAAATTGACCAGTAATAAAATATACGTTACTGGTCACATTTGTGATTTTTGGCTCAGTTTTTTTTTCTAGTAGGTAGAAAAGAGAATTTTGTTTGTGCACAAGCTTTTTTTTTTGTAAAACTCGCCACCGTAAACTGACCAGTAATAAAATATACGTTATTGGTCACATTTGTGATTTTTGGCTCAGTTTTTTTTCAATCTATATATAGCTCCATTTTTGATAGAAGGGAAGGTTTTTTGTTTTTTTTTTTTTACATAAAATACACATGTTAAAGCACAACACACACCCCACACTGAAAAAGTTTCAAAGAAATAAAGTTTCAAAGAAATAAAGTTTCAAGAAATAAAGTTTTATATACTCAAGTAAAACACCACACACACACAAAAATGTCCCAATCATCCCAAAGAAGGTTTTCAGTAGAAGAGGCGTACGCCATACTGGCCTCTGACACTGATACCGCCAGCGAGGGAGAAGAGGAAAATGCCCCATTCCTTTATTTTTCCTCTTCTTCCTCCTCCTCCTCCTCCTCCAGTGATGAGCAACCCCAAAGGAGGCGCCCCAGAACAATTGCTGAGTTAGTTGCCCCACCTGTAGAGCCCATGTGGACCCCACCCCCAGAAAATTATGAGCCTCAGCTTCCTGACTTTGTTGCCCGGTCAGGAATACAAATTGAGACTGAGGGCTTCAGAGAAAATGACTTTTTCAAAATCTTTTTCTCTGATGAGTTTGTAGATCTTATGGTGGCCCAAACGAATTTGTACGCTGAACAATTTTTGGAACAAAATGCCACCTCTTCCTATGCCAGGCCACAGAACTGGACCCCAGTAAATGCAGCAGAAATGAAGATTCTGCATATGGGCATAGTGAAAAAACCTAAAATTCGTCAGTATTGGAGTACAAACGTCTTGCACAACACTCCAGTCTATCGAATGGCTATGTCCAGGAAGCGGTTTGAAAGTATCCTAAAGTTCATTCATTATAATGATAATTCCCAGTGCCCGCCCCAAGATGCCCCAAATTTTGACCGCTTATACAAAGTTAGGCCAGTCATTGACCACTTTAGTTCCAAATTTGCAGAGTCCTACATCCCTGATCAGAACATTGCAATTGATGAGTCTCTAATCAGTTTCAAAGGGAGGCTAAAATTCCGCCAATACTTGCCCAGTAATTTTAAATATGATTTTTATTGAAAAGAAGAGAGCATTTACAATATAATTTAAAAAAAAGACAATTACAAACAGAAGAAGAATCGGCATAAGTCCAATCAGCAAAATAGCAATTGCAAGCTGGAACTTCGGGCTGCAACCCAAATACATGGATGACACGAACATGACCAAACTTACAAAAACCAAAGGGCCAGATACACAGACGCTACAAAGACACCAATTCTACGAGAAGACAGAAAAGAAATGAAAAAGGGGTACACAACCAGAAGGGAACAGGAAAGAAACAAGAAAAAGAGGAATAGGGGAGACGGAAATAGGAACAGAGAAGAACAAGAAAACCAAACAATGACATAAACAACATAACCGTATACCTGAGTACAGTACCAGAAAAATATAAAACACATCCGAAAAATAGAACAAAATAAAATAAGATAAAATGAAGCCACCTGGGATAACAACCTAGTAGGGGATTAGTAATCAAGGGGTCCCCATGGGGGCGGCCTGAGGCCGAGGAGAAAGAGCACCCTTATTAGACTCCACATACGAAATCCAGGGAGACCACTGTGAACGAAACTTGGCGTAAGTATGATTTTTGTTAGACAACAAACGCTCCAAGGTGCATGCCAAGTTCACATGGTGAAATAGTTCAGCTAAGGTCAAACAAAGAGCGGACTTCCACTGACGAGCAATCATGGCCCGAGCTGCGAGCACAATCTGTCCCAGAACAACCTGCATATCCGAGGGAAAACTACCAATATCTAAGAAACAAAGGGCGAGACCAGGAGAAGGACTGATGACAAAACCAGCTATAGCGGACATGAAATGAAATACCGCTATCCAGAAGGTTTGTACCGGTGGGCAGTCCCACCACAAATGTAAGAATGAACCTACTTGGCCGCATCCCCTCCAGCAGAGTCTGGAGCAAGAAGGATCAATATGCGCCAGCTGGGTCGGAGTCCTATACCACCGTAGCATAATTTTCAAAGCTGTTTCCCAATGTGCTGCCCCCTTAGATACACGCTTAACAAACCCAGCTGCCGTATACCAGTCAGACAGAGGGATGGTTCTGGCAAGATCCGCCTCCCAACGGAGCAGGTGAAGAGGCTTGACCCGCTCCGGGGGGACAGAGAAAAAGCTATAAAACACAGATAACCCACCTCTAACGGGCGAGGACCTATTCCACAGTTTTAAGGCTAGCCTGGGAAAGGTCAATCTAGAGGGCTCGTAGGATTGAAAAAAATGACGCAACTGCAAATATTTAAAGAAATCCGTTTTAGGGAGCTGGAACTCTTCCTGTAACATGGAGAACGACTTAAACCCGTCATCTGTATATAGCTGTGCCACTCTATAGAGACCCCTAGAGACCCAGCCCCGGAGACGCAGCTGGGGAAGAAAAGAGGTTAAAGTAAGTAAGCGGGCACGGTATGGCATTAAAATGTATAAGCTATGTGAGAGCAGTTCAGGATACACTTATAAATTTAGGGTGTATGAAGGAAGGGACACAAGGATTGAGCCCCCAGACTGCCCCCCAATCCTAGGAGTTAGTGGGAAAATTGTGTGGGATTTGATGCACCCACTGCTGGACAAGGGTTATCACCTCTATGTGGATAACTTTTACACCAGCATCCCACTCTTTAGGTCCCTGAGTTCTAGAGGAACTGCAGCTTGTGGGACTGTGCGCAGAAATCAAAGAGGCCTCCCTAGGGCACATATTGAGCAGCGCCTCAGAAAGGGTGAGAGTAGTGCCGTCTGCAATGAGAATATGCTGCTGGTCAAGTATAGGGACAAGAGGGATGTCCTTGTACTGACCACAGCTAATGGCAGCGGCAGCACCTCTGTCCCTCTGCGTGGCACCAGTACCACTGTCTCCAAGCCAGACTGCATCCTGGCATACAATAAGTACATGGGAGGGGTTGATCTATCTGATCAAGTCCTAAAGCCCTACAGTGCCATACGAAAAACAAGAGTGTGGTACAAAAAGCTGGTCGTGCACATGGTTCAGATGGCATTGTATAACTCTTACGTGCTATCACGATGTGCAGGCCACACAGGAACTTTCCTTGAGTTTCAGGAGGCAATTATCAAGTCCCTGATATTTGGGGACCTAGAAGTGCCAGGCCCCAGTACTTCTGAAACTCAAGGTTCCCGTATAGTACCAGGGCAACATTTTCCCGGTGAAGTCCCCCAAACTGCTAAAAAAGGGAAAACTCAGAAAAGATGCAGAGTGTGTTACAAAAGAGGAATAAGGAGAGACACCATTTATCAGTGTGACACCTGCCCTGATAAACCTGGCCTGTGCATGAAGGAGTGCTTTAGATTGTACCACACTTCCATGGAATATTAATTTTAGAATTTATTTTCCATGGAATATCGCCTCCTTATACCATCACGTACTCTGCACACAATTACTTTCATCCGGTTATGCAGTAATTTCTGGATAATAAATTATTGCCATACAAGCTGCATCCAAATGTTTGCTATACTTCTTGGTAAATTTTTTAAGAGGTGTAATTTAACACTAACGTCACTGAAGTCAAGGGGTCTAGTTTCCAAAATGGGGTCACATTTTGGGGGTTTCCACTGTTTTGGCACTTCAAGGCCTCTACAAATGTGACATGGTAACTAAAACCAATTTCAGCCAAATCTACCCTCCAACTATTGTTCTATCCCACTGTGTGACCATACATCACTTTACGTCCACATGTGGGGCATTTCTGTAGTTGGGTGAAAATGCTTGACAATTTGTGGGGTGCATTTTCTCTTTTAACCCCTTGTGGAAATGCATAATTTGGGGTTAAAGCTACATTTTATAGCAAAAAATGTCACTTTTCCTTTTGTTGGGCCAATTCTGTTACACTCCTGTAGGGTCAAAGTGCTCACTATACCCCTTGATAAATTCCTTGAGGGGTCTAGTTTCCAAAATGGGGTCACATTTTGGGGGTTTCCACTGTTTTGGCACCTTGGGGGCTCTGCAAAAGGAACATGGTGCCTGCAATCTATTTTAGCAAAATCTGGCCTACAAAATCCAATTAGCGCTCCATCCGTTCTGAGAGCGACCGTGTGCCCGAACATTAGGGTACCAGCACATATGGGGTATTGCCGTGTTCGGGAGAAATTGCGTAACAAAATGTGGGGTGCAATTTCTCCTTTAACCCCTCGTGAAGATGAAAAATTTGGGGCTACAGTGACATTTTATTATAAAAAAAGTAATTTTTCATTTTCACTTCTCAATGGTAAAAAAAATCTGTGAAGCACCTGTAGGGTTCAAGTGCTCACTATACCCCTTGATAAATTCCTTGAGGGGTCTAGTTTCCAAAATGGGGTCATTTTGGGGGGGTTTCTACTGCTCTGGCACTTCAGGGGCTCTCCAAATGCAACATGGTGCCTTGTACAAACTCAAGCTAAATTTGCCCTCCAAAATCCCAATAGCGCTCCTTCCGCTCTGGACCTTACAGCGTGCCCATAGATCACTTTACATCCACATGTGGGGCATTCCTGTTTTTGGGAGAAAATGCTTGACAACTTGTGGGGTGCATTTTCTCTTTTAACCCCTTGTGGAAATGCATAATTTGGGGTTAAAGCTACATTTTATAGCAAAAAATGTCACTTTTCCTTTTGTTGGGCCAATTCTGTTACACTCCTGTAGGGTCAAAGTGCTCACTATACCCCTTGATAAATTCCTTGAGGGGTCTAGTTTCCAAAATGGGGTCACATTTTGGGGGTTTCCACTGTTTTGGCACCTTGGGGGCTCTGCAAAAGGAACATGGTGCCTGCAATCTATTTTAGCAAAATCTGGCATACAAACTCCAATTAGCGCTCCATCCGTTCTGAGAGCGACCGTGTGCCCGTACTTATGGGGGTTTTTACAAGAGAGGCCTCTCAAGTTCCCTTCAAAACTGAACTGGTCCCTTGAATAATGTGTTTTGGAAATTTTCTTGAAAATTTGGAAAATCACTGCTTGACTTGTAAGCCTTATAATATCTGAAAAAAATGAAAGGGTGATTAAAATTTGACTTCTACATAAATCAGAGACATGGTTAATTATATTTATCAAAAAATTTGGGTAGTATGGCTTTCCATTTGAAAGGCTTGCAATTTAAAAGTTTGAAAACTGCACTTTTTTCCAAATTTTCATCAAATTTCCTATTTTTTCATAATCAAAGGCAAAAAATATCAACAAAAATTTTCTACTGACATGAAGTACAATATGTCACAAAAAAAACAATCTCAGAATCACTTGTGTAAGTTAAAGCGTCTCAAAGCTATTGCCATTTAAAGTGACACATGTCAGTTTTGAAAAAAAGAGGCCTGGTCCTTAAGTCACTTTTGGGCTGTGTCTCTAAGGGGTTAAAGACCAAACAATTTGGAATCTTAAGGTCAAACCTGGCTTGGAACGAATCGGTTCTTCCATCTCTCTACCAAAGTAGTTTATAACCATACTATCTGGGAGCACTAGCCTCATTTTTAAAAATAAACTAATGACATCAAAAGACTGTGCATGATTTGCCCTAAATTCCACATCATTTGTCAAAGTCTCTGTTCTTTCTAACCTAGAAAAAAAAATTAAACTCAATTAAATAATTACCCAGTTTCTCTAGTGACTCATGATCACTCATCTCTGGGCATAACCTACATGTAGAATCCTTGCTAGGATTACATGCTTTTCTGAGCAGATTCCAAATGGTCCACCAACCTTGGTCATCCAGTAAGCCGCCAGACCTATCTCTGTTAAATTCAGCCTGCCTTGGTCCATCATACCAAGCTGTTGGTTCTAGACAGACGTTCGGTGAAGTGGTTGCAGGACACAGGAGGTCGTAATAGATCTACTATGTAGAGGTTTTCCATCAGCAGAATAAGGGTAAGTTCACACAGGGTTTTTTGGATCGGAACCTGAGGCGGCCTCTTCCTCAGGTTTCCGAACCAAAAACCGGGTAGCCGTGAATGAAAGCCAGTGCACTGCATCGGCATCCAGCCGCCCACTCTGTTCCAGATTAGGCCCAATGCATAGGCCTAGTCCAGGTGAGGGAGTGTCCTCAGGCCGAATTGTGAGGCGACTCGGCCTGAAGAATGAGCATCTTGCTTCTTTTTTCTGGTAGCCGGAAGAAACGGCTCCCGGAAAAAAGACCTGAGCAAACCCCATTGATTTCAATGCGAGCCATCTTTTTGGTTAGGTTTTTGAGGCCGTATCTGCCTCCGTGTGAACTTACCCTAAGACTGTTATTGTCACTGTTTAATGCCCCAATTACCCATGCCTTACTTAATGTTCTGTTCCTGCTCAAGGCAACAGCTGGATCCTTTGGGCTACAACCTTATGAGACCAGTGAATCTCCAGATACTTTATATGAGTTGTACTTGAACCTGTCAGAACAGAGAACATTTGTCAAAGGGAAACATACTCCAGGCTGCAAGTGAAACATATAGACGCAGGTGCGTAGCTAGATGTGGTGGACTCATAGCAGTCATTACTAGGCCTTGGGACAGTATAGACCAAGGGTCTTGGGCAGTACCTCCGCACCCTCTGGCTCGAACACACGACACAGCCAAATAAACTTTGTCTAAATGTACCTTTTTATTAACAGAAAAGCACAGCACGACGCATTTTGGGCTACAACCAGCCCTTTCTCTAGTGCAACCAACTACAAGAACATATAAATAAAAGGACACATCACAATCGAAAACCCCCAAAAAAATCTTTTTGTCAAGTTAAAAAAAAAAACATTATTACAGAAATCATAAAATGACAGCGGTAATCACGAAAATCAAAAAGTCTTATACCGCTAGAAGTTTACATAAAATACCCAAATTAATGAATATGACTTTGTACCGGAGAAAAATTAAAGGAACGGGGGATTGGAAAAAACTCCCATAGATGTAATACAATAATAGCCACAAAACTCCTCCCATATAACCTACTGTGTAATAAAGGTGGGAGGGAGAACAGTGAGCCCCAGGGAGGTGAGTTTCACCCAAATTTGTTTGCTCTATTACACTGACCCATTCAATATGTAAAAGGATGGGAGAGACAACAGAAGCCACATTTTCAATAAAAATGTTAGTCTCTGTCACATGATAAATTATAAACCATGTCACAAGATAAATTGGAGACCTCCCCCAAGGGAATTTCTAGTATTCGGAGACCCAAAAAAATAGCACAGTTTTGGCTCAAGCTGAATTTCGATCCCAAATAACCCACATTCCAGTATTCTGTTTACCTGAGTCTGTCGGGCCGGATGCATGTGGAGTGGTTGCCACAGTTCCTACGGCATCCGTGTCTCCAGAGTGTGCCTGCGCAGCAGAGGGAGCTCGGGCATGCGCTCTCTAGTTGTTCTGTGCATGTTCCACTCATGCGTGGCAGCCAACCCAGCCAGTGCCGGCAAGAGCACACACGGCCGCACAAGCAGGTTGGGTGCGCATGCGCAGTTGTACCCCTTGCGCTCACACATCGATTCGGAGCTCCAATGTCCCAAAACAAGCAGCTAGAGGACATTGAGCTTTCATTTGGAGCAAAGTAGCCCAACTGAGGTCCCCATACATGAGGCCCCAGAGGGCAGACTGTAAATAAATTACAAATATAGCCCCATATCCCAGAGTAGTAGCTTCGTGAATGTATCATGGCTAGGTAAAATAAACAATTATTTGATACTACCTATTGCATGTAAAAGATACTAAAAAAAATACACAATTAGCCATTATAAATGCTCAGAATATATAGACAAATATAATAAATAAATAAATCCATAAATAAATATCTTAAAATATATTATGCAGAGAACTTCCACTCCCAAAAGCAATAATGATGGCTCACACCCCATATAATTATACCAGCAATGTTCTGATTATAGACCAATATTATCACACCTCATACACGCATTGATGAAGATAGACATCGGACCGCATGTATTATTTTGTATGTTATTCTAAAAAAATGTAAATGATGAAAAGTGAGTTATAACTGTTGTTTTGTAACGTCCTCAGACGCCATGTTCAGGCCTGCTGGGTGTAGGGTGTTGAGCCGGAATATTCAGTACATCTCACGTCTGTTTAATATAACTATTCTATGTGGAACTTTAGGTGTGACTCTAAACCCTGAAAAACTTTTATGGTGATAAATCATGGCATGGCGTGAAAGGCTATGCTTAGCAAATCCATTGGCCACATTCGAGCGATGCTTCCCAATGCGTTCTCTAAGGGGTCTGATGGTGCGGCTCACAAGGGCACTCCAGCACGTAGACCACCCACGATGCAGAACAGTCTAAATGAAATTGTATATCGAAGACTTCATGGGTTGTGAAACCAGATACATAAGTGACTTGATGGCCAATGGATTCGCAGCATCTACATCTTTTGTGTCCACACCGGAAACTATCAAAGCCAGTATTGGCAGAGGTAATTGTTTTGTCAACCGGGGATTTGAGTCTACTTGGTGCTAGGAAATTCTTTAAAGATCTCGCTCTCCTGAAAGTAACTCCTGGTCTAGCAGTCAGAGTTCTTCCCAGGAAGGGATCATTAAGCACCACGTGCCAATGCTTATCCTTACTGATTTTCATGATAACTGCTGTAATTTTATGATTTCTTTGTAATAATGTTTTTTATTAGTTAGCTGTGGTGTGGGTGCGGCCCAGGAAGCTACTGGGAACACACGGTCATTGTTAGTTGTGTTGTCTAGTGGTGAAGTAACCACTAACACCAGTATTCATTTAGGCGGCTGCTTTGTTCTGCAGTGGCAGCTTCCCTGTGTAGCTAACAGGAGGGCATATCCCCTCAGAGTGCAGTTGTCTTTTCTAGAAACGCGGCTAAGACACTGCCAGAACCTAGGCCTTGTATATACTCCACAGACCTGTTGCCAAGGGAAATGCCGCCCTGAGGCAGAGGGAAAAAGCGTAAATCTGCAGAGGTCTCATTGTCCCCTGCCATCAGGTGCCAGCGAGGTTAAACACCCACAAAAAATAAGTGGGAAAAAAACTAACTCTATGCCTAGTAAAGGCACAATATCTGGGCAAGATAAAAGGACTAGACTTGTACACACCCCTAATTTGCCAAATCCTGTACCTAATGGCAAAGGTCCACGGCCTATATATTCTGCTATATTCACCATTTTCGTCTCTGGTCCGGAGACGCATGGCGTCGTTGCGCCGTGGAGGGCGGGTAGTGTTAGGACTGTGCGATAGGTGTGGCCATGGTATTAAGGTCCTGCCTTCCCTCCATTTAAGGAGGCTGGTTTGGATGCCGGGTGTTCTAATCTCAAACCTCTAACCTATGGCGCACAGCAGTGCAAATCATTAATTTGCAGCTTGCTGCTTAGTTAGGCAGGTAGGGAGAATTTCCCCTTATGGGTTAAAATTGTGGGTACCCCTTTTCCAAGTCAGATTTGTGGGAATCTCCCACCTAGCTAGTCTGCTACCTGTGGTACTACCGCTGCAGGTAGCTGTGGTGTGGGTGCGGCCCAGGAAGCTACTGGGAACACACGGTCATTAATAATTGTGTTGTCTAGTGGTGAAGTAACCACTAAGACTAGTATTCATTTAGGCGGCTGCTTTATTCTGCAGTGACAGCTTCCCTGTGTAGCTAACAGTGAAGCACCTAGTTTGAGGTGTAGCCCGGCAGTGAGGTTAACTATCAGGCCTTGTTCACACCAGTGCAGCCTGCAGTTCAGAGCCCAGTGGGCTCCGCAGGATATTTGTTTATTTTAGTTTTTTTTTAAATATATCCTGTACTGTAATATACCTTTGCAACAAATTTTATAAAATTTGGTAAAATTACTTGGATTGAACCCATGTATCTAAAGTGAAAAAAACAATTTTGAACATGGTCCTGGTTTAGTGTACATGGTGGATTATATGGTTATACATAGACAAACAGAAACAGATAACTATGCACGTTTATTGAAACCTCTTTGAGGTTACCACCCAAAATTGAAATAAAAAGTGATTTTATACGGTGTTTCTCAAAGGCGGCCAGGATGCATATTATATGATGGAACTGAAAATATATCAGACTGATCATTAGGAGATGTTTTGCTGTATATTAATTTGAAAAACGAATTCTCTGTAAACAAACAAAGTCAACCTTGGTTCACAACTGTGCTGGCTTTCTATTCTGGTCTATCAGAGGACCAGAAGAATGAAAAAACTGACCACAAAAATAGCTAACTCAAACGGAGCATGAAGGACTCCATTGTCTATAAAGGGTCTGTTGGGTGTCTGTCGAATATCCATCATTTTTAAATGAAATTGCCAGATGAAAAAATTGGGTTTGTAGGACTTTTTCGTCTGGTGATTTTAGACCAATCTGCATTGGATGGACACACAAGTCACACAATGTGGACAATCCACATTGTGGACAATCCACATTGGATGGACAAGATTAGTTAAAAATAAAAATAATATTGAAGATAAACAAAAAGAAACACAATTTTAGTAGTTAGTTTTAGTTGTTTATATAATATTGTCATATGACACCAAATACTTTGCACAAAGTTGGTATCACCAATACAGTTTATGTACTCCAAAATGGCAGGTCGTGGGGGCCACACGGTGGCTCAGTGGTTAGCACTGCAGCCTTGCAGCGCTGGGTCCTGGTGTTCAAATCCCGCCAAGGGCAAAAAAACCATCTGCAAGGAGTTTGTATGTTCTCCCCGTGTTTGCATGGATTTCCATCCCATATTCCAAAAAAGACATACTGATAGGGAAAAATGTACATTGTGAGCTCTATGTGGGGCTCACAATCTACATTTTAAAAAAAAAATAACAAAAATGGCAGGTCGTACTTAAAAATGGAAGTACGATCTGTACACCCCTCCTACATACATCCCATATACTCCCCTCCCAATCTTTATTTAACATATATAGGTCATCATCATTTTGACCTCATTCCCAATAACCTTCTCTGGAGGATGAATCTCATTGGTATCAAATGCATTGGTCATATCCCAGCCATTAACAAAGCCAACATTGAGGTCCTTGAAGATAATTTCCATGATAATATAATGTATAGATGCATGGAAGTCACTGAGAGTTTCGTAATTCTTATCCATGGCGCTGGTATTCTCAGTCTTAATAATGACTTTAGTCTCTGGACTTCTGAGAAACAAACGCTCTATGGCGCGGCGTATATTATAGAGTCTCTTGATGAAGTAATAAACGGGGTAGGCTCTGAAATGTACTCCGATGTTCAGGATGACCAAAGTTCTCTTATCACCTCTTAGTAAGTCGATTTCTCGAGTGATGGTGCGTTCCTCTTTCCACGATTGGTATGAGGTGCTAATAAAAGGGAAGGTGTGCCTCTTCCAAGATATTTTCATATTCCGAGCTATGTCCAGGTTTAATAGTTGGCGAGCCCAATTGTCTTCGTAAAGATCGAAATTTCTGAGCGCTGCAAGAAAACAGATAGATTAGATAGATAGATAGATAAATAGATAGATAAGATGTTACTTTATCTACTTTATTTACAAAGTTATCTGAAAGTTTGTGAATTTTCTATCTTTCTGCATGAATTTGAAATAAAATTTTCGCACAAGTCAAAAAAGTTTTTAAATAGAATCAAATCAAAGAAATGTGTCAAAAAGATTAGTCCATTTATTAATAGAAGAAATGATCCTATATGACATATCTTTGAGTGGTAAAGGTATGTGACCCTTTGATTTCAATATTTGGTGTGACCCCCTTGTGCAGCGTCTAAATTTTTCTGGTACTTGTTGATCATTTCTGTACATTCGATTTGGAGGAATTTTAGTTCATTCCTCTTAAAAACAGCCTCAACTCTGTTATGTTGGTGGGCTTTCTCCCATTGAACATCTTACTTTAGAACCTTCTAGAACATTTTAATTAGGTTAAGGTCAGGATTTTGAGCTCCAAAACTTTAACATTATTCTTCTTTAAAAGAGTTGTCTGGGCAAAATTGGACAACTCCTTTAACTTTTAATTCAGCTAGGGTAAGTGAAAGAAATAAAAAAAAAAATCATACTCACTTGTCCCTGTTGCTCCGGTGTCCTCCCGGTGCAGACCTGTCCTTGTGCTGAGCGGGTCTGTTCTGAAGATCTGCTAAAGCCACTGATTGGTCTCAGCAGTTATGTGACCACTGAGGCCAGTGAGTGGCCTCACAGAAGAGACCCGTGACATGGTGCTGGTAGTATCATGGTTTGCGTCTCTGTTTTGCCACATCTGGGCCAGGACTGTAATGAAATAATAAATTTAAATTATACCAGAAAATCTGAAAGGAAAATTTCAGGACAACTGTCTGTTAGCTGAACCTCAAGAAAACATAGGTAAATGCAGCAAGACCATGGGCAGATTTATTATTCTTTATAAGTCATTTTTATGGAATAAAAGGTGTAAAAAGTGGCAATTTTTTTGCGTAAGTTGTTTGTACTCAAAAAATTAACCGAAAAGCTCTATTTTGGCCATTCTAAAGTTTAAAGCCCTTTAGTTGCTTAGAAGTTACCTTGTGTTGCTTTGTGGCCTTGTGGGCTTATACACCTTGCACTTGGTGTGATCTTTATTGGTAGACCACTTTTGGGTAGGGTAATAATGGTCTTAAATGTCCTCCATTTGACTGTGGACTGGTGAATCCTACCACTTTAGAGATGGTTCTGTATCCTTTTCCACACTGATGAGCATCAACAACTCTTCTTCTGAGGTCCTCAGAAATTTCTTTTGTTTGAGCCATGATTCATTTCACCTTGAAATTATCTGCTAGTCCTAAAGGTTCACATACTTTTGCCACTCAGAGATATGATATCGGATCATTTTCTGAAGCTGATGTGGCTTCTGGACAACTAATATGCAGGAAAATAAAAAATTCTGATGGGGTCGCAAACTTTGAAGCACCATTGTGGTGCACAGTATTATGGCAATATTATACATACAACTTATATTATAACTTGCATTATCTAGCTAACATCTCCATAGTAAAGAAACAATTCTGGATCATGTTGTCTTAAAACTTATGTGCTCTTCATCCTGGAAATGGATGAATAAATTTACAAGTGGGTGTTACTATTCTCTATGTCAGTGGGATGCGTCCCTACTAGAGATGAGCGAACAGTAAAATGTCCGAGGTTCAATATTCGTTTCGAGTAGCCCCTCAATATTCGACTACTCGAATCGAATATCGAACCCTATTATAGTCAATGGGGAGAAAATGCTCGTTTCAGGGGTAGGCAACATTCGATCAAATTATACTTACCAAGTCCACAAGTGAGGGTCGGGCTGGATCCTCCGTGCAGTGTTCGCCTTGCAGCGTCCCCGCGGCGTCTTCCGGCTCTTCTTTCACTCTGCCAGGCATCGGGCCTGGGCAGAGCCGACTGCGCATGCCCGCACTACAAGCGGACATGCGCAGTCGGCTCTGCCCAGGCCCGATGCCTGGCAGAGTGAATGAAGAGCCGGAAGACGCTGCGGGGAAGCTGCACGGAGAAGACTTCTAAAGGTAGGAGAAGAACCAGCATTGATTGACCGACTGTATAGCATTCGGCCAATCAATGCTGGTTCTGCATCGAACTTTTACATTCGAACAGCGAGTGGTACTTGATCGAGTACGAGTATTTCGAATACCCTAGTATTCGATTGAATACCTACTCGATCGAGTACTACTCGCTCATCTCTAGTCCCTACCATAAGCAGCCAAGTCAGGAGAGGAAAAAGAACTTCATTAAAGGGAGTCAATCATGAGAACCCAGTACCCCGTTAAATAAGTTGGGGTAACAAGAATAAATCAGTGTTCTTCCCTTGTTAGTTGATGTTTCTATAGTTTCTATAGCTGTTTGTATCAATATGAAGATTAGTTATTTGGAGCAACAAGGGTATTGCTGTTAATCTCTCTGGAGCAATGGTGACACCCCGGTTGTTCCAAAAAAGAAACAGAGGCAGCGAGACACAAGGGGAAAGCGCTGTTTCACTCAGGTGACCCTAACCTATGTATCTCCAGGGCTGAGTTGACATGCTGGGTTCTTGTATCTGACCCCTTTAAGATATTTTTATTTTTGAATTCAACTTGGTGATTTTTACT